>NW_027467777.1:33908038-34154023 GCF_004210375.1 Tachypleus tridentatus | reverse complement strand
GATTTATAGAAGTCTGAGACGGACTAATGAACAATGGTGTAAAGAATCAACATCTGTAACGAAGTGTGACTTGATTTATAGAAGTCTGAGACGGACTAATGAACAATGGTGTAAAGAATCAACATCTGTAACGAAGTGTGACTTGATTTATAGAAGTCTGAGACGGACTAATGAACAATGATGTAACGAATCAACATCTGTAACGAAGTATGACTTGAGTTATAGAAGTCTGAGACGGACTAATGAACAATGGTGTAAAGAATCAACATCTGTAACGAAGTGTGACTTGATTTATAGAAGTCTGAGACGGACTAATGAACAATGATGTAAAGAATCAACATCTGTAGTGAAGTGTGACTTGATTTATAGAAGTCTGAGACGGACTAATGAACAATGATGTAAAGAATCAACATCTGTAGTGAAGTGTGACTTGATTTATAGAAGTCTGAGACGGACTAATGAACAATGGTGTAAAGAATCAACATCTGTAACGAAGTGTGACTTGAGTTATAGAAGTCTGAGACGGACTAATGAACAATGATGTAAAGAATCAACATCTGTAATGAAGTGTGACTTGATTTATAGAAGTCTGAGACGGACTAATGAACAATGGTGTAAAGAATCAACATCTGTAGTGAAATGTGACTTGAGTTATAGAAGTCTGAGACGGACTAATGAACAATGATGTAAAGAATCAACATCTGTAATGAAGTGTGACTTGATTTACAGTGGAAGGTGAAGCTGCGACTGAAACAGTTAGCGAAACGTTGGTGTAGTTAATTTAACAGCTTTGTTATTAAGCCCTCAATTATTTTTCTTTGATCTTGGTTATATTATATATTTTATAAGCTTACTGGATTGTGTAAAACTGGTAAATTCTACGTAAGTCTAGCCACAAAAGGAACTGAATAACTTGTCGTGTTTTTTTCTTTGTCACGGGTTTCTCATGTTCTTCAGAGATATAGATCGAAAGCCTTAGTGAATGTGGGCTATCTGTGCTGCGCTCACTACTGGTATCTAACTCTGGTTACTGTCATAGGACGGGCCCTGTGTCACTTGGGAGGATCACAATCAATCAGGATAACAAGTCACACTTTTGTATAAGGTCAACATTAGGCTTAAGGTAAGGTAATTATCTCCGACAATTACGATCAATAACTAATCAACGAAAAATAAACAACGTATTTCAATCGATAAAAATACAAATAAAAACACCGAACATAACACAATCTTCAGTGAACACCGAACATAACACAAACTTCAGTAAACACTGAACCTAACACAATCTTCAGTGAACACCGAACATAACACAAACTTCAGTAAACACTGAACCTAACACAAAGTTCAGTAAACACCGAACATAACACAAACTTCAGTGAATACCGAACATAACACAAATTTCAGTAAACACCGAATATAACACAAACTTCACTGAACACCGAACATAACACAAAGTTCAGTAAACACCGAATATAACACAAACTTCAGTGAACACCGAGCATAACACAAAGTTCAGTAAACACCGAACGTAACACAAAGTTCAGTAAGCACCGAACATAACACAAAGTTCAGTAAACACCGAACATAACACAAACTTCAGTAAACACCGAACGTAACACAAAGTTCAGTAAACACCGAACGTAACACAAAGTTCAGTAAACACCGAACATAACACAACTTCAGTGAACACCGAACATAACACAAAGTTCAGTAAACACCGAACATAACACAACTTCAGTGAACACCGAACGTAACACAAAGTTCAGTAAACACCGAACATAACACAACTTCAGTGAACACCGAACATAACACAAAGTTCAGTAAACACAGAACATAACACAAAGTTCAGTAAACACCGAATATAACACAACTTCAGTAACTAAAAGCATCGTCAATGAGGATATGACAGTGACAAGGTGTGACCATAAGAGAGGCATGACATAACATGTTCCCCCACCAATGCTTCGAGCTAGGCTATTCAAACATTGTATTACAAACCCAGGTTGCAGTAATCTTTATTGAATGTCCTGGTGACAATATGACATGCTACCATTACAACTCGTCATGAAATATCGTCGTTACACCACAACATTCTACCATTACAAATAATATTAAAATTTCCTGGTGACAATACGACACTCTACCATTACAAATGATATTAAAATGTCCTAGTGACAATACGACATTCTATCATTACAAATGATATTAAAATGTCCTGGTGACAGTACAACACTCTATCATTACGAGTAATATTAAAATGTCCTGGTGACAATACGACACTCTATCATTACAAGTGATGTTAAAATGTCCTGGTAACAATACGACATTCTACCATTACAAGTGATGTTAAAATGTCCTGGTGACAATACGACACTCTATCATTACAAATAATATTAAAATGTCCTGGTGACAATACGACATTCTATCATTACAAATGATATTAAAATGTCCTAGTGACAATACGACACTCTATCATTACAAATGATATTAAAATGTCCTAGTGACGATACGACATTCTATCATTACAAATGATATTAAAATGTCCTGGTGACAGTACAACACTCTATCATTACGAGTAATATTAAAATGTCCTGGTGACAATACGACACTCTATCATTACAAGTGATGTTAAAATGTCCTGGTAACAATACGACATTCTACCATTACAAGTGATGTTAAAATGTCCTGGTGACAATACGACACTCTATCATTACAAATAATATTAAAATGTCCTGGTGACAATACGACATTCTATCATTACAAATGATATTAAAATGTCCTAGTGACAATACGACATTCTATCATTACAAATGATATTAAAATGTCCTGGTGACAGTACAACACTCTATCATTACGAGTAATATTAAAATGTCCTGGTGACAATACGACACTCTATCATTACAAGTGATGTTAAAATGTCCTGGTAACAATACGACATTCTACCATTACAAGTGATGTTAAAATGTCCTGGTGACAATACGACACTCTATCATTACAAATAATATTAAAATGTCCTAGTGACAATACGACATTCTATCATTACAAATGATATTAAAATGTCCTGGTGACAGTACAACACTCTATCATTACGAGTAATATTAAAATGTCCTGGTGACAATACGACACTCTATCATTACAAGTGATGTTAAAATGTCCTGGTAACAATACGACATTCTACCATTACAAGTGATGTTAAAATGTCCTGGTGACAATACGACACTCTATCATTACAAATAATATTAAAATGTCCTGGTGACAATACGACATTCTATCATTACAAATGATATTAAAATGTCCTAGTGACAATACGACATTCTACCATTACAAGTGATGTTAAAATGTCCTGGTGACAATACGACACTCTATCATTACAAGTGATGTTAAAATGTCCTGGTGGCAATACGACACTCTATCATTACAAATGATATTAAAATGTCCTAGTGACAATACGACACTCTATCATTACAAATGATATTAAAATGTCCTAGTGACAATACGACATTCTACCATTACAAGTGATGTTAAAATGTCCTGGTGACAATACGACACTCTATCATTACAAGTGATGTTAAAATGTCCTGGTGGCAATACGACACTCTATCATTACAAATGATAATAAAATGTCCTGGTGACAATACGACACTCTATCATTACAAATGATATTAAAATGTCCTAGTGACAATACGACATTCTACCATTACAAGTGATGTTAAAATGTCCTGGTGACAATACGACACTCTATCATTACAAGTGATGTTAAAATGTCCTGGTGGTAATACGACACTCTATCATTACAAATGATAATAAAATGTCCTGGTGACAATACGACACTCTATCATTACAAATGATATTAAAATGTCCTGGTGACAGTACAACACTCTATCATTACGAGTAATATTAAAATGTCCTGGTGACAATACGACACTCTATCATTACAAATGATATTAAAATGTCCTGGTGACAATACGACACTCTATCATTACAAATAATATTAAATTGTTCCGGTGACAATACGACACTCTATCATTACAAATGATATTAAAATGTCCTAGTGACAATACGACATTCTACCATTACAAGTGATGTTAAAATGTCCTGGTGACAATACGACACTCTATCATTACAAGTGATGTTAAAATGTCCTGGTGGCAATACGACACTCTATCATTACAAATGATAATAAAATGTCCTGGTGACAATACGACACTCTATCATTACAAATGATATTAAAATGTCCTGGTGACAGTACAACACTCTATCATTACGAGTAATATTAAAATGTCCTGGTGACAATACGACACTCTATCATTACAAATGATATTAAAATGTCCTGGTGACAATACGACACTCTATCATCACAAATAGTATTAAATTGTTCCGGTGACAATACGACACTCTATCATTACAAATAATATTAAAATGTCCTGGTGACAATACGATACTCTATCATTACAAATAATATTAAAATGTCCTGGTGACAATACGACATTCTATCATTACAAGTAATATTGAAATGTCCTGGTGATAATACGGCACTCTATCATTACAAATAATATTAAAATGTCCTAGTGATAATACGACACTCTATCATTACAAATAATATTAAAATGTCCTGGTGACAATACGACACTCTATCATTACAAATAATATTGAAATGTCCTGGTGATAATACGGCACTCTATCATCACAAATAATATTAAAATGTCCTAGTGATAATACGACACTCTATCATTACAAATAATATTAAAATGTCCTGGTGACAATACGACACTCTATCATTACAAGTGATGTTAAAATGTCCTGGTGGCAATACGACACTCTATCATTACAAATGATATTAAAATGTCCTAGTGACAATACGACACTCTATCATTACAAATGATATTAAAATGTCCTAGTGACAATACGACATTCTACCATTACAAGTGATGTTAAAATGTCCTGGTGACAATACGACACTCTATCATTACAAGTGATGTTAAAATGTCCTGGTGGCAATACGACACTCTATCATTACAAATGATATTAAAATGTCCTAGTGACAATACGACACTCTATCATTACAAATGATATTAAAATGTCCTAGTGACAATACGACATTCTACCATTACAAGTGATGTTAAAATGTCCTGGTGACAATACGACACTCTATCATTACAAGTGATGTTAAAATGTCCTGGTGGCAATACGACACTCTATCATTACAAATGATAATAAAATGTCCTGGTGACAATACGACACTCTATCATTACAAATGATATTAAAATGTCCTAGTGACAATACGACATTCTACATTACAAGTGATGTTAAAATGTCCTGGTGACAATACGACACACTATCATTACAAGTGATGTTAAAATGTCCTGGTGGCAATACGACACTCTATCATTACAAATGATAATAAAATGTCCTGGTGACAATACGACACTCTATCATTACAAATGATATTAAAATGTCCTAGTGACAATACGACATTCTACCATTACAAGTGATGTTAAAATGTCCTGGTGACAATACGACACTCTATCATTACAAGTGATGTTAAAATGTCTTGGTGGCAATACGACACTCTATCATTACAAATGATAATAAAATGTCCTGGTGACAATACGACACTCTATCATTACAAATGATATTAAAATGTCCTGGTGACAGTACAACACTCTATCATTACGAGTAATATTAAAATGTCCTGGTGACAATACGACACTCTATCATTACAAATGATATTAAAATGTCCTGGTGACAATACGACACTCTATCATTACAAATAATATTAAATTGTTCCGGTGACAATACGACACTCTATCATTACAAATAATATTAAAATGTCCTGGTGACAATACGATACTCTATCATTACAAATAATATTAAAATGTCCTGGTGACAATACTACATTCTATCATTACAAGTAATATTGAAATGTCCTGGTGATAATACGGCACTCTATCATTACAAATAATATTAAAATGTCCTGGTGACAATACGACACTCTATCATTACAAATAATATTGAAATGTCCTGGTGATAATACGGCACTCTATCATTACAAATAATATTGAAATGTCCTGGTGATAATACGGCACTCTATCATTACAAATAATATTAAAATGTCCTAGTGATAATAAGACACTCTATCATTACAAATGATATTAAAATGTCCTAGTGACAATACGACATTCTACCATTACAAGTAATATTGAAATGTCCTGGTGACAATACGACACTCTATCATTACAAATAATATTAAAATGTCCTGGTGACAATACGACACTCTATCATTACAAATGATATTAAATTGTCCTGGTGACAATACGACACTCTATCATTACAAATAATATTAAAATGTCCTAGTGACAATACGACATTCTACCATTACAAGTAATATTGAAATGTCCTGGTGACAATACGACACTCTATCATTACAAATAATATTAAAATGTCCTGGTGACAATACGACACTCTATCATTACAAATAATATTAAAATGTCCTGGTGACAATACGACACTCTATCATTACAAATAATATTAAAATGTCCTGGTGACAATACGACACTCTATCATTACAAGTGATGTTAAAATGTCCTGGTGACAATACGACACTCTATCATTACAAGTGATGTTAAAATGTCCTGGTGACAATACGACACTCTATCATTACAAATAATATTAATGTCCTAGTGATGATACGACTTTCTATCATTACAAATAATATTAAATTGTCCTGGTGATAATACGACACTCTATCATTACAAATAATATTAAAATGTCCTGGTGACAATACGACACTTTATCATTACAAATAATATTAAAGTTTTAAAATATAAAAACAAAGTTCTGTCAATGTCTACTTCTTTTGTCTACAAAGACAAAAAGTGTAAAAGATAACTTTGATAAACCTTATTTTGTGAGAACGAGAACCACATCCTATATAATAAAGGAAACTTTACCTTCAATAAGAAATAAGCGACTGCATCTTTTAAAACGTATAAAACATGATTTTCAAACTTCATAGTCACTCTATGCAGTGACGTAATATTTTACATTACCTGCTTTAAACTGAGAACCAACGAGTTTTGGTCTCAAGGTTTTCGAAGTGTTTCATAGTTTTCCACTCAGGTGCACACGTTCTGGACTTTCTTTTATCTACGTCATCACACTTACATAAAGATATCTCTCTCCGTTCAAAGCTGGTCTTCGCAGAAAGTGATTGAAGCCTTCTTTTGACTTTCCCTGCGACTCGTTCGCTAACTCGTGCGACACGAAGCGGTCAGCAGGGAAAACATTAATACTGATTACGTGTTGCAAACCATCCTCACACACACGTCTCGTCACCAGTTGCTGCAGTGCTGCACTCTCGCACACGTACAGGGTATGCTAAAACAATATGCCTATTTTACTGTTCCTAGGTAGAAAACCAGCAATATAAATAAATGATCCACGACACAATCGTGACACAACATATAAGTTTGAAATACAAATCAACTAATAACTTTCTTTCTGATATATATTTCGATTATCTGGTTAGAAATAACGCGTAAAGTTTTGTTTATAAACTCCAACTGCTATCGAATTCTTTAAAGTATATTATAACAGTATATTAAAGTAAACAGACGAATTAGGATACCAAAACAATCTAAAACCTCACTGTATTTCTTGGAACATCTGAACTTCCTAAACGGCTACTGGAAGTCTCGATAAAACACATTTATAACGTTTTTATTGTTTAACGGACATTTTGATAGTGTCTCACTACGGTTTTGTTTGTTTGTTTTGGAATTTCGCACAAAGCTACTCGAGGGCTATCTGTGCTAGCCGTCCCTAATTTAGCAGTGTAAGACTAGAGGGAAGGCAGCTAGTCATCACCACTCACCGCCAACTCTTGGGCTACTTTTTTACCAACGAATAGTGGGATTGACCGTTACATTATAACGCCCCCACAGTTGAAAGGGTGAGCATGTTTGGCGCGACCGGGATGCGAACCTGCGATCCTCAGATTACGAGTCGCACGCCTTAACACGCTTGGCCATGCCGGGCCATCTCACTACAGAATATCTACTATATTTCGTCATTGTGTGTCACTACAGTACATCTACTATATTTCTTGATTGTGTCTCACTACAGAATATCTATTGTATTTCGTCAATGTATCTCACTACAGAATATCTACTGTATTTCGTCGATGTGTCTCACTACAGAATATCTACTATATTTCGTCATTGTGCCTCACTACAGAATATCTACTATATTTCGTCATTGTGTTTCACAACAGAATATCAATTATATCTTGATTTTGCCTCACTACAGAATATCTACTATATTTTGTCATTGTGTCTCACTACAGAATATCTATTGTATTTCGTCAATGTGTCTCACTACAGAATATCTACTATATTTCGTCATTGTGCCTCACTACAGAATATCTACTATATTTCGTCATTGTGTCTCACTACAGAATATCTATTGTATTTCGTCAATGTGCCTCACTACAGAATATCTACTATATTTCGTCATTGTGCTTCACAACAGAATATCAATTATATCTTGATTTTGCCTCACTACAGAATATCTACTATATTTTGTCATTGTGTCTCACTACAGAATATCTACTGTATTTCGTCAATGTGTCTCACTACAGAATATCTACTATATTTCGTCATTGTGCCTCACAACAGAATATCTAATATATTTCGTCATTGTGCCTCACAACAGAATATCTACTATATTTCGTCAATGTGTCTCACTACAGAATATCTACTGTATTTCGTCAATGTGTCTCACTACAGAATATCTACTATATTTCTTGATTGTGTCTCACTACAGAATATCTACTATATTTCGTCATTGTGCCTCACAACAGAATATCTACTATATTTCTTGATTGTGTCTCACTACAGAATATCTGATATATTTCTTGATTGTGTCTTACTACAGAATATCTATTGTATTTCGTCAATGTGTCTCACTACAGAATATCTACTGTATTTCGTCATTGTGTCTCACTACATAATATTTGTTATATTTCTTGATTTTGTTCTGTTTTTTTAAATATTTATAATGTTTTTTGTTTTTTTTTCTGAAACAGATTTCGCAAATGGAAAACAAACATCAGTCCTTGATAAAACGTAAGACCCAGGCTAAGCCTAATAGTATCCACTTTTTTCTTGAACCCGCAGAACACAGAAACGGATTAGAAACTGGTCTGTTGGACCGAAAGTAATGAAAAGAGATTGAGAACCTGAAATAGGTAATTAAGTGAAACATAAAGGGAAACATTATCGATTATAAAAACTTCCATATTTGGACAGATTATCATGCCAATTCCAGCTAGCCTTGGACGGACGTCTGCTAGCTAACTTAATATGGTTGTATCTTTTTATATTAACCATTTTGATTGTTTTTTTTTTCTTTTAAATTTCGGTTTGTTGATTTATGCCTGCATAAGTAAACATGTAGGACAAAAGAGGAAAGACTAGAGGGCGCTGATATTGAAAAAAAAAAACAATCATAGAAATGGATCAATTCTGTACAACGATGTGTTTGGGTGTGAACTTTATCATAACCGTTATAGTTTATTTTAAAAAAAATAATAAATGCACACATGGATTTATTTTTCTAACATTCTCCCTCAGCGTTATGTGTTTGAATGTGCTACTACCGTACGGTACATCCTCCCTCCCCCACGGAGTGATTCTATTGTTAGAATGTAATTAATTAAAGGTATATCTCTCCCGAATAACGAGGGTACAGTTACTTGGATATTAATTTCATGAATCCATAATTATTAATGAACGATAGTCATGGTGTAACCAATTGCAACTTAAATGAGAAACACATGCCCTTATTTAGGCTTTGGGGATTCACAAAGTAAACACATGCCCTTATTTAGGCTTTGGGGACACACAAAGTTTGAAAGCACTGGTTCTTCAATGTGCAGTTTTATTTTTGAAAGTGTAACACGCATATTTGTTAGAGATATAAAAACGTAACTCGCCACGTGACTTAAGTTAATGGCTCAATTCTCAAGCACTTGCAGGCGGAATATATTTTGAAAAACTTTCCTCTTCGGTTAGAAATAATAAATAATGTATTAACCTCAAATGGTGGGCAAATAAACAGCGAAACTATGTAACTAACGTTTGTCTTCTCTGAATAAGCGTTACATAACAATATATTGGTAACCTTCGTAGCAGTTTCTTAGCAACCTCGTTTTTGGTAACCACAGCAACAGTTGCTTAGCAACCTGTTTTTTGTTGTTTTTTTTTGTTATGCTAGGTAACAGCTGCTTAGTAGCCTACTTTTTTTGGTAACCACAGGAACAGTTGCTTAGCAACCTGTTTTTTTTTGTTATGCTGGGTAACAGCTGCTTAGTAGCCTACTTTCTTTGGTAACTACAGCAACAGTTGCTTAGCAAACTGTTTTTTTGTTATGCTAGGTTACAGCTGCTTAGTAGCCTACTTTCTTTGGTAACTACAGCAACAGTTGCTTAGCAAACTGTTTTTTTGTTATGCTAGGTTACAGCTGCTTAGTAGCCTACTTTCTTTGGTAACCAAAGCAACAGTTGCTTAGCAACCTGTTTTTTTTGTTATGCTAGGTTACAGCTGCTTAATAGCCTACTTTCTTTGGTAACCACAGCAACAGTTGCTTAGCAACCTGTTTTTTTGTTATGCTAGGTAACAGCTGCTTGGTAGCCTACTTTCTTTGGTAACCACAGCAACAGTTGCTTAGTAACCTGGTAAACGTATAATAGTCTTGGTTACCTGATACTTTTGTTTCATCGTCGAGGAAAGAAAGCACGTGTCTCAAAGAGAGTGTAATAAAATATTATTATTTTTTGTGACAAACATAGAAATGTGTGAACGCAGCCATAACGAGATTATTCAAGTTAGATTTTTAATTTAGTTGAGTTTTTATATTATAATTCATAAATGAATTGCGTTACTAATCAGTGTTAAAATTCGATTAGCAATATTCACTACAAAAGACTGGATAAATCAAGCAGAGACAGTTACATCATCTTTAAACCATTAAGACTAAAATGGAATACATTTTTTTAAAACTGATATTACTTTAATTGGTAAATATATTTTTGCTTCACTACCTTACAGAGTATTCATACGTAGTAATAATTTCTTAAATTGCTTTTTAAGTAGGTTGGGCGTGGTCGAGGGGTTAGCGTTCTCGAACTGTAAAACAATAAATTCGTGATTCGCTTCCATTTGCCACCAGAAATATAATCCATAATTTGAGACCGTGAATGCGTTATAGAAGTAACAGTCAAATTCTACCATTCGTTAACACAAGAGTGGCCTAAGAAATGGCGGCGGGTGATATTGACTAATTGCTCTTAGAAGCGATGGTTAACAGACAAACAATGACCTCCCCGCAGAGAAATACGTACCAATTAAACGTGTATGTTTATCTATACCGGTTTGAAACACGTAAACTTGTATCTGGTAAGTAACATAGTTACTACATTAAACGACATTTGTTAACATGAAACACAGTTTGAACCAGAATATTGGCCAAGAGTAAATATGAGCTCGAAACACGTGTATAACTGGTAACTATGACAACCAACCGTACGCGAAAATTTATAGCGTATTATGTTACGCAACTCGAGAAACTCTCACGTATTGCGTTACATAGTCTGATAACGAATACGGGTGTCCCTTTGACAACAACGAACTTTCAGAGTTCGCTGCTTACACAGAAGAAGGGATCTTCGTAGAAGGGTTACTACTTGAATAACGAAAACAGATATCCATCAGTTCTTCCAAACAAAATACAAGAAACAATTCTTGTGATAAAGTCTTAGTGAACTGAAATATTTTTTCGTGTCCTAGATTCTTTCTCGTGAACTCCCCTTTACCTTGAGTGGCTCAGCTGTGGTGGACACAGCACAGATATCTCATTGTATAGCTTTTTATCATCAAGAAGCAAACAAGCAGAAGTCTGTGATATTACGACAAACAATAACCAGCTTATGTGATGAACAGTTATCTGTTTATCCAATTCACTCTTTGTGCTTAAGTTGTTTTAAAACAGGAACAGCAACATATTACAGTTTTTAATGAAAAAGGTAAATGTTGTTCACACAAGGGACAAAAGAGGGCGCACTTTTTTACAAGTGACATATTTTTCCCTACAGAGAACAAAGCAGGTTGTTGTGTTTGTTTCAAATTAGGAGTGAAGTAAAGTTTTAATGTACACATAAGTGGATTTTCACATTTACCAAAGGAGTTAATAAAGTTTTTTTTTATTTCACACAAGGAATAAAACGAATGGATTCCATCTTCACACAAGGAGTTTGGTTTGAATTTTGCGCATAGCTAATTAAGGGCAATCTGCGCTAGCCGCCCCTAATTTAACAGTACAAGATTGGAGAGAAGGCAGCTAGTCATCACCCACCACCGCCAACTCTTTGAGCTACTCTTTTATCAACGAATAGTGGGATTGACTGTTACGTTATAACGCCCCCACGACTGAAAGGGCGAGCGTGTTTGGTGGGACGGGGATTCAAACCCGCGATCCTCGACTTACGAGTCGAGTGTCTTAACCACCTGACCATGCCGAGCCCGAATGGTTTTTTTTATCATTGTTAAGTATGATAATAACCAGTAACCATCCTCTCCACACGTGTGGCCACCATCTTTCTGTGTTAATTTTCTTATTTCTTGATTGCTATTTGGAAGTAACCACAAAGCTGGGCTCTCTGTACTCTGACCACCACGGATATTGAACCCCAGTGTTTAGCGGTGTGAATCCGCTGTACCACTGGATAGCTTGCGTGTTGGTATCTCTGCGAAATATTTGTATATAGAATGTATTGATTTAACACTGACTGTTGTGTTAGTTTCAACACGAAATGTCGCTTACCTTCTGATGAGACATCTCTAGTGTTATGTGAAAAGAGTTGTCGATTCTGTTTCAGGTTCTATCAGGTTCTGGTTGTTTAACCTGACTGAAAATAACAGTCAGTACAAAATCGTTGTCTTGGAATTGTGTGGGACATTTTTATAAATGGAATATTTCTCTAATGTGTAAATACGAAGTCACGTGGTTAGACACTTCCGTCAATCATATCCAGAGGATGCACCTTATATGGAAAGATAATCCTACAGTTTACATGGTAACCCAAGCTGTAATCACGAGATCTGTATCTTAGAGTTTCCCTGATTGGTTGAGAAACTGAACTTTCTTTAGCATTAAAATTAGTTAATGAATTTTCCATGTTTCAGCGACAAGAGTGGATATAAAAAACCAAACTTAACCAATAACCAAGATGAATACAAACACAATTCAAACCAATCATTTAAATTGATACAAATAATCTAAGTTAACAGAAACGTTCATCCAAAGTGGCTGAAGGTTTATTTTAATCTCAGAATACACAATTAAACAAACCAATCATGTACATCAACCAAACACTAGAGAAAGGACACGTTATTTATCAACTATTCAAATGAACATTTTAAAATGTTCCCAGATGGATATCCAGTTGTTAGTTGTAACACTCTAATTCTGATGGATCCATTTTCAACATGGACCTAGTGCTACTAAAATTAACTTTATTTCGTCTTTTAGATTCTTAAGTAATTTTCAGCTGGAAAACACTCTGAGACGACGGTCAACATAACAAATCTTTTAACGAGCTTCGATTCCCATAAGTACATAGAACACAACGTCTATAGTTGGAGTTATAACTTGTATTTATGTATTTTAATATTTGCGAGGTTGAGAGAAACATTTAATTTCTGGATGAAAAGGAATCTCTTTTTTTTTTAATGCTATTTCAATATATTATTTTATTCATCAAGATACAAGCGCCCTCTAGTTAACTAACAGTAAACTATTTCCTTTAGCACATAGTGTGAATTTTCTAATGCTTTCTTCTAAAATATTTAAAGCTGTTTTCAGTCACCTGAAACTCTACACGCTTTTAAAACACATTTCATTATTTGTTTTTGCTTCTTTATCCTTCGAAAGACGAACGAACATTAAAGTAGTTTTATTTTGAACTTTAACGACAAATCTGTAACCTATAAATAAACGGTCAACATTTTCTTTGATAGCTTTCCAGTTCTATAAACAAACATTAAACCCACTGGCTGTGCACGTGTAGTGTTTAAACGAGAATACTAAATACAGAATTTTTAATAGAAAAAGTTCTGCTTTTCCTCATTCTATTTTAAGATCTAGTGAAGAAACACGAAACTTAAATAGATTTATTTCATCAGTCACGTTCACAGATGTAAGTAAAAACAGTCTTATGAAACTTCTGCAGTCAAAGTCTTTCTCTATTCTTATTAAGTGAGTGCCCTCTCCAAGGCAAAAATTTGATAAGAAAACGTGGTTTATTGTGTTAACTTCGTCCAACACGTGCATTTTGCAGGTAGTTTATTAAAATAAATAAATTAAAAAGTGTAATTTATCATATGGGTTTCCTTAATGTCATTCTAATGTTTGTACATTCTGAGTTTGGTTATCAAAATTGACTGATCTGATTGTTCTCAATAGTACATTACAAAGTACCATGAAAGACAAACTTTTACCTTAGGACTAAACTTTTTCTAGCTCAGATAACATAGGTATTGTGTTATGTGTTGGCACGTGAGAACATTATCTGTATTCCAGAAACTGCTCAGATACGTGTTTATTTTAAGCGGGTTTCTTGTCATCAAAAATCATTTGTATTCACAACAAGGAAAAGGAAGCTCTTGGTGGTCTGGAGAGAACACCTTTCTAGTTGAAGACACATCTTTGTAGTTGGAGAATACATATTTCTAGCTGAAGAACACAGCTCTCTAGCTGGAGAGGACATTTTTCTATTTGAAATCTCTTAAAACCTGGCAGGTGTCATAATTATAAAAATTTTCTCTGTAATGAATAAACATATACATATAAACATATACAATCGTTGGAAAAGTTCTAAACACTAGTTGTCACTCGAACTTATTGACAACTTATCTGTCTCTGGAACTGATTAGATGAGACATACAACATCTGATCTGTCTCTGGAACTGATTAGATGAGACATACAACATCTGATCTGTCTCTGGAACTGATTAGATGAGAAATACAACATCTGATCTGTCTCTGGAACTGATTAGATGAGAAATACAACATTCGATCTGTCTCTGGAACTGATTAGATGAGAAATACAACATTCGATCTGTCTATGGACCTGGTTAGATGAGAAATACAATATCTGATCTGTCTCTGGACCTGATTAAATGAGAAATACAACATCTGATCTGTCTCTGGACCTGATTAGATGAGAAATACAACATTGATCTGTTTCTGGACCTGATTAGATGAGAAATACAACATCTGATCTGCCTCTGGAACTGATTAGATAAGAAATACAACATCTGATCTGTCTCTGGACCTGATTATATGAGAAATACAACATCTGATCTGTCTCTGGAACTGATTAGATGAGAAATACAACATCTGATCTGTCTCTGGAACTGATTAAATGAGAAATACATCTGATCTGTCTCTGGAACTGATTAGATGAGAAATACAACATCTGATCTGTCTCTGGAACTGATTAGATGAGAAATAGTCAACATCTGATCTGTCTCTGGAACTGATTAGATGAGAAATACGACATCTGATCTGTCTCTGGAACTGATTAGATGAGAAATACAGCATCTGATCTGTCTCTGGACCTGATTAGATGAGAAATACAACATTCGATCTGTCTCTGGACCTGATTACATGAGAAATACAACATCTGATCTGTCTCTGGACCTGATTAGATGAGAAATACAACATTGATCTGTTTCTGGACCTGATTAGATGAGAAATACAACATCTGATCTGTCTCTGGAACTGATTAGATGAGAAATACAACATTCGATCTGTCTATGGACCTGGTTAGATGAGAAATACAATATCTGATCTGTCTCTGGACCTGATTAAATGAGAAATACAACATCTGATCTGTCTCTGGACCTGATTAGATGAGAAATACAACATTGATCTGTTTCTGGACCTGATTAGATGAGAAATACAACATCTGATCTGCCTCTGGAACTGATTAGATAAGAAATACAACATCTGATCTGTCTCTGGACCTGATTATATGAGAAATACAACATCTGATCTGTCTCTGTAACTGATTAGGTGAGAAACTTGTACTCTGATAAATCTAACAAACTCTAGTTAACTTGAAAAGAGAAGGAAAGTTGAAAAGCAGTTAGTTCTTTACGTATTAGAGCTCGTATATCCAAGTAAACATTAACGTTCAAGTACTGAATATTAACATTCCACATATTCAATAAATTATGTTTAACAAGAAAAGAAATAAAGTCTTCAAAGTACAGAAGCTAGTCAAATGCCTTTTAATAAACATTAATTCCATAAACCTAGCTTCACGCGTGGTTTAATGTTCAGGACTTTTTTTTTTTGAAAGATTGAAATTCCTTCATCAAAAGCATGAACGGTTTTCCAATAAAGGAGCGACTTGAGCTATTCGTTGTGAAGCAATAGAGAAAACATCTGCAAACACTATTATCATCCAATCGAAGTCTTGGAAAGTGGTGTTTTCTGTCAAGGCCGCGTTCTGTATTTTTTGTTCTACTCCAGTCTATGTGAGATAGTTCACATAGATTCCCCTGCTATAAAGAAACATGTATCTTGAGAGTGTATGTATATATATATATATATATATATATATATATATGAATATATACATGTTAAATATAAGAGATGGAACTTTACTGTAAAAGCCGATCAGCTATGAGTCAACTTGAACACAAACAAAATACAGGCCAGTTAATACTGACCAAAGGCCTGTTCACCAAGCTACAGAGAACCAACTCGGTCTTTATTGATGTTGGAATAAAACAAACTATCCGGAAAAACCACCAGTGCCCTTAGTTGTGTTTGCATGAATCAAAGAACTACATACCATATGCTTTTGTGTGTTTCATTTGCTCACACGTAGCTTGGAAAGAGCCGGGGATGTGTGAGTTTAGGTTGTCAAACCTGAAGGCTAAAACTGACCGTTGTGCGTTGAACTCTAAGATTGGCTTTTTTATAAACAACGTGAACTTGTTGCAGTGGAAAATATAGAGTCGAAGGACTCTGTGTGGTTCTGGCTATTATACAAAACATCTGAACTAAAGTTAAAAATAAATAACCAACTGACATTACTTTGTGGCTGTTTCTCCATCACGAAAAAATCATGTCGTCTATTTCCCAACATTAAAGTTTCTATTTCTATATTTCACTTAAATTTCCAGTCTACAATCTGGATACTTACAGCTTACTCAGCTAAAGTTAAGCACAGTGGCTCTGGTACTCAGGCGTTTGCCTAAGAGATTAAAAGTTCTGGTCCATTGCACGAGGCGCCTCGACTGCTAATCATTCAGTGCACGTGAGCTGGTATAATGATACGTAATTAGACTTGCTTCACGTGTCGCTAAACTCTAGAAAACGGTTAATAACACACATTTTTGGAAATGGAATTTTGTTGTTGTTGTTATTCTGTTTTCGATTATTGAATTTCTTTCGGTGCCACTAAAGTGATGAAATTATTTGGTCAAGTGATAAAAAACAGATGATAAAAATGTACGGACATTTCTAATGAAGAAGAGAGTACGGTTACTCGTCAAACTGTATCTGGTATATTTAAATAGGTAACGTTACCTAGTCAGACTGTGTCTGGTATATTTAGTGATGTAACGTTATCTAGTCAGACTGTGTCTGGTATATTTAGTGATGTAACGTTATCTAGTCAGACTGTATCTGGTATATTTAGTGATGTAACGTTACCTAGTCAAACTGTATCTGGTATATTTAGTGATGTAACAGTACCTAGTCAGACTGTATCTGTAATATTTAGTAATGTAACGTTACCTAGTCAGACTGTATCTGGTATATTTAGTGATGTGACAGTACCTAGTCAGACTGTATCTGGTATATTTAGTGATGTAACAGTACCTAGTCAGACTGTATCTGGTATATTTAGTGATGTAACGTTACCTAGTCAAACTGTATCTGGTATATTTAGTGACGTAACAGTACCTAGTCAGACTGTATGTGGTATATTTAGATATGTAACAGTACCTAGTCAGACTGTATTTGGTATATTTAGTAATGTAACGTTACCTAGTCAGACTGTATGTGGTATATTTAGTTATGTAATAGTACCTAGTCAGACTGTATCTGGTATATTTAGTAATGTAACGTTACCTAGTCAGACTGTATCTGGTATATTTAGTAATGTAACGTTACCTAGTCAGACTGTATCTGGTATATTTAGTAATGTAACGTTACCTAGTCAGACTGTATCTGGTATATTTAGTAATGTAACGTTACCTAGTCAGACTGTATCTGGTATATTTAGTTATGTAACAGTACCTAGTCAGACTGTATGTGGTATATTTAGTTATGTAACAGTACCTAGTCAGACTGTATCTGGTATATTTAGTAATGTAGCGTTACCTAGTCAGACTGTATCTGGTATATTTAGTAATGTAACGTTACCTAGTCAGACTGTATCTGGTATATTTAGTTATGTAACAGTACCTAGTCAGACTGTATCTGGTATATTTAGTAATGTAACGTTACCTAGTCAGACTGTATCTGGTATATTTAGTAATGTAACGTTACCTAGTCAGACTGTATCTGGTATATTTAGTTATGTAACAGTACCTAGTCAGACTGTATCTGGTATATTTATTAATGTAACGTTACCTAGGCAGACTGTATTTGGTATATTTAGTGATGTAACGTTACCTAGTCAGACTGTATGTGGTATATTTAGTGACGTAACATTACCTAGTCAAACTGTATGTGGTATATTTATTAATGTAACATTACCTAGTCAGACTGTATGTGGTATATTTAGTGATGTAACGTTACCTATTCATGAAGATTAAAAAGTGGTAGTTACATCCCATGACTTAGTAAATCCATTCTAAATATTCGAATACTCTACTTTACTAGTAAAATCCATGTCCAGATATTTGGGTCACGTGGATTTCTTTGTTTATTTGTAGTTGTTGAGTTTTTAAAAGAATTAAAAAAATTGGAGATGTTGAGGAACTCCAATGGAAATGTGAGATGAGTTGAGTGGTTCCGACTAATCTGAGAAGATGATGACCTTCTGGTCCGTGTTTGTAGACCTCTCGAGAATGTTATCTGTTTCATACAGTTCGGACTGTCATCGATTGTCTTTTAACTCTAGAAGAAAACGGAGCATTTATAACGTATGTCTACGATAAGTAGACATTTAGGAGTAGTCGGTGTGAATTACGTTGGAATTTCTGCTGGTTTTCATCGCTGGTGAGTCAAGTGTGAATGCGATTACTAAAACTGACACGTTTCGTGAGTCAATTGTGAAATTGATTAGTAAAACTGACACGTCTCGTGAGTCAATTGTGAATTTGATTAGTAACACTGACACGTCTCGTGAGTCAATTGTGAATTTGATTAGTAAAACTGACACGTCTCGTGAGTCAATTGAGAATTTGATTAGTGAAACTGACACGTCTCGTGAGTCAATTGTGAATTTGATTAGTAAAATTGACACGTCTCGTGAGTCAATTGAGAATTTGATTAGTGAAACAGACACGTCTCGTGAGTCAATTGTGAATTTGATTAGTAAAACTGACACGTCTCGTGAGTCAATTGTGAATTTGATTAGTAACACTAACACGTCTCGTGAGTCAATTGTGAATTTGATTAGTGAAACTGACACGTCTCGTGAGTCAATTGTGAATGCGATTAGTGAAACTGATGCGTCTAATGAGTCAAGTGCGAATTTGATCAGTTGAGCTTGAAATTCACCATGTCTTGTGATATTGAAACGTCTGACTAAATACGCTACTTCTTGTGGTGTTTTTTGTCACGAACCAAGTATCTTCGGAAGACTGTCTGTGTAAGGTGGGCTGACAATAAATATTGTAATACTTTTGATTATGTGTTTCGCATAGCTCAAGAAACCTGACACCCCTTTGTTGTCCTTTGTTTCACAATATTATGTAAAAGTCTGAAGCAAAAGCATATATATTTGATACTTCTTATGTGGGGACGATTTATCAGTTTGGGGCCTTCTCTTTGTTGTACGTATGTTTCTCTTTGTCAGTTTTCCTCTCGCTCTAATGTATACGTGCGCTATATTCAGATATCTCTGATTCTATGGAAAATGGATAAAGCCTGTATTCCGAAAGTGACGTAGGAAGGGTTGTTTAGTTCTTACATCGTTCCTTCATTTTATTATCAGCTTCTCTTTTGGTACATGTGAAGTCACAGCGGTGCAGTCTATTTCCTCACGCACCGTTTCTCCCGAGAGTTTCAAGGAACACCGGTCAACTTGACCTTCGTCCATGAGTTGCTCTATTCGCGTTTCCTTTTCGTTAAATGGACGGCTTAGTTCTCGTCCATATTATACGCTAGACTGCAGCTCTTAAATCGTACGTGCTTAAACATCGAGTTTTGACAGGTTATATTATACTGGATCGTGAAACCCTAAACCCGAGACGTATTTTATGTTTCTTATACAACTTTCAGATTCTTGTTGAATCAAAGATGGGAAAGGACCAATATGATACGAACATCGGATCATAAAACCCTAATCGTGCGACTACAAAAAGTTGATTCATTTGCTGCAAAGTGCCTTTCGCACAACATATCGAAATTAAAGTTGCTTTCGTCAGAAATTACACTTAATATTAGCAATCACGTAGAAAAACAAGAGAATGTTGTGTTTTGTTTAAACATTAACCTTGTCTTAGAAACACAAGAGAATGTTGTGTTTTGTTTAAACAATAACCTTGTCTTAGAAAAACAAGAAAATGTTGTGTTTTGTTTAAACAATAACCTTGTCTTAGAAAAACAAGAAAATGTTGTGTTTTGTTTAAACATTAACCTTGTCTCAGAAACATCAAAGAATGTTGTGTTTCCTTTAAATATTAACCTTGTCTTAGAAACACAAGAGAATGTTGTGTTTTGTTTAAACATTAACCTTGTGTTAGAAATACAAGAGAATGTTGTGTTTTGTTTAAACATTAACCTTGTCTTAGAAACACAAGAGAATGTTGTGTTTTGTTTAAACAGTAACCTTGTCTTATAAACACAAGAAAATGTTGTGTTTTGTTTAAACATTAACCTTGTCTTAGAAACACAAGAGAATGTTGTGTTTTGTTTAAACATTAACCTTGTCTTATAAACACAAGAAAATGTTGTGTTTTGTTTAAACATTAACCTTGTCTTAGAAACACAAGAGAATGTTGTGTTTTGTTTAAACATTAACCTTGTCTTAGAAACACAAGAGAATGTTGTGTTTTGTTTAAACATTAACCTTGTCTTAGAAACATCAAAGAATGTTGTGTTTCCTTTAAATATTAACCTTGTCTTAGAAACACAAGAGAATGTTGTGTTTTGTTTAAACATCAACCTTGTCTTAGAAATACAAGAGAATGTTGTGTTTTGTTTAAACATTAACCTTGTCTTAGAAACACAAGAGAATGTTGTGTTTTGTTTAAACATTAACCTTGTCTTAGAAACACAAGAGAATGTTGTGTTTTGTTTAAATATTAACCTTGTCTTAGAAACACAAAAGAATGTTGTGTTTTGTTTAAACATTAACCTTGTCTTAGAAACACAAGAGAATGTTGTGTTTTGTTTAAACATTAACCTTGTCTTAAACACAAAAGAATGTTGTGTTTCCTTTAAATATTAACCTTGTCTTAGAAACACAAGAGAATGTTGTGTTTTGTTTAAACATTAACCTTGTCTTAGAAACACAAGAGAATGTTGTGTTTTGTTTAAACATTAACCTTGTCTTAGAAACACAAGAGAATGTTGTGTTTTGTTTAAACATTAACCTTGTCTTAGAAACACAAGAGAATGTTGTGTTTTGTTTAAACATTAACCTTGTCTTAGAAACACAAGAGAATGTTTTGTTTAAACATTAACCTTGTCTTAGAAACACAAGAGAATTAACCTTGTCTTAGAAACACAAGAGAATGTTGTGTTTTGTTTAAATATTAACCTTGTCTTAGAAACACAAGAGAATGTTGTGTTTTGTTTAAACATTAACCTTGTCTTAGAAACACAAGAGAATGTTGTGTTTCCTTTAAATATTAACCTTGTCTTAGAAACACAAAAGAATGTTGTGTTTTGTTTAAACATTAACCTTGTCTTAGAAACACAAGAGAATGTTGTGTTTTGTTTAAACATTAACCTTGTCTTAGAAACACAAGAGAATGTTGTGTTTTGTTTAAACATTAACCTTGTCTTAGAAACACAAGAGAATGTTGTGTTTTGTTTAAACATTAACCTTGTCTTAGAAACACAAGAGAATGTTGTGTTTTGTTTAAACATTAACCTTGTCTTAGAAAACAAGAGAATGTTGTGTTTTGTTTAAACATTAACCTTGTCTTAGAAACACAAGAATGTTGTGTTTTGTTTAAACATTAACCTTGTCTTAGAAACACAAGAGAATGTTGTGTTTTGTTTAAACATTAACCTTGTCTTAGAAACACAAGAGAATGTTGTGTTTTGTTTAAACATTAACCTTGTCTTAGAAACACAAGAGAATGTTGTGTTTTGTTTAAACATTAACCTTGTCTTAGAAACACAAGAGAATGTTGTGTTTTGTTTAAACATTAACCTTGTCTTAGAAACACAAGAGAATGTTGTGTTTTGTTTAAATATTAACCTTGTCTTAGAAACACAAGAGAATGTTGTGTTTTGTTTAAACATTAACCTTGTCTTAGAAACACAAGAGAATGTTGTGTTTTGTTTAAACATTAACCTTGTCTTAGAAACACAAAGAAGAATGTTGTGTTTTGTTTAAACATTAACCTTGTCTTAGAAACACAAGAGAATGTTGTGTTTTGTTTAAACATTAACCTTGTCTTAGAAACACAAGAGAATGTTGTGTTTTGTTTAAACATTAACCTTGTCTTAGAAACACAAGAGAATGTTGTGTTTTGTTTAAACATTAACCTTGTCTTAGAAACACAAGAGAATGTTGTGTTTTGTTTAAACATTAACCTTGTCTTAGAAACACAAGAGAATGTTGTGTTTTGTTTAAACATTAACCTTGTCTTAGAAACACAAGAGAATGTTGTGTTTTGTTTAAACATTAACCTTGTCTTAGAAACACAAGAGAATGTTGTGTTTTGTTTAAACATTAACCTTGTCTTAGAAACACAAGAATGTTGTGTTTTGTTTAAACATTAACCTTGTCTTAGAAACACAAGAGAATGTTGTGTTTTGTTTAAACATTAACCTTGTCTTAGAAACACAAAAGAATGTTGTGTTTCCTTTAAATATTAACCTTGTCTTAGAAACACAAGAGAATGTTGTGTTTTGTTTAAACATTAACCTTGTCTTAGAAACACAAGAGAATGTTGTGTTTTGTTTAAACATTAACCTTGTCTTAGAAACACAAGAGAATGTTGTGTTTTGTTTAAACATTAACCTTGTCTTAGAAACACAAGAGAATGTTGTGTTTTGTTTAAACATTAACCTTGTCTTAGAAACACAAGAGAATGTTGTGTTTTGTTTAAACATTAACCTTGTCTTAGAAACACAAGAGAATGTTGTGTTTTGTTTAAACATTAACCTTGTCTTAGAAACACAAGAGAATGTTGTGTTTTGTTTAAACATTAACCTTGTCTTAGAAACACAAGAGAATGTTGTGTTTTGTTTAAACATTAACCTTGTCTTAGAAACACAAGAGAATGTTGTGTTTTGTTTAAACATTAACCTTGTCTTAGAAACACAAGAGAATGTTGTGTTTTGTTTAATGTTGTGTTTTGTTTAAACATTAACCTTGTCTTAGAAACACAAGAGAATGTTGTGTTTTGTTTAAACATTAACCTTGTCTTAGAAACACAAGAGAAATGTTGTGTTTTGTTTAAACATTAACCTTGTCTTAGAAAAAACAAGAGAATGTTGTGTTTTGTTTAAACATTAACCTTGTCTTAGAAACACAAAAATGTTGTGTTTTGTTTAAACATTAACCTTGTCTTAGAAACACAAGAGAATGTTGTGTTTTGTTTAAACATTAACCTTGTCTTAGAAACACAAGAGAATGTTGTGTTTTGTTTAAACATTAACCTTGTCTTAGAAACACAAGAGAATGTTGTGTTTTGTTTAAACATTAACCTTGTCTTAGAAACACAAGAGAATGTTGTGTTTTGTTTAAACATTAACCTTGTCTTAGAAACACAAGAGAATGTTGTGTTTTGTTTAAACATTAACCTTGTCTTAGAAACACAAGAGAATGTTGTGTTTTGTTTAAACATTAACCTTGTCTTAGAAACACAAGAGAATGTTGTGTTTTGTTTAAACATTAACCTTGTCTTAGAAACACAAGAGAATGTTGTGTTTTGTTTAAACATTAACCTTGTCTTAGAAACACAAGAGAATGTTGTGTTTTGTTTAAACATTAACCTTGTCTTAGAAACACAAGAGAATGTTGTGTTTTGTTTAAACATTAACCTTGTCTTAGAAACACAAGAGAATGTTGTGTTTTGTTTAAACATTAACCTTGTCTTAGAAACACAAGAGAATGTTGTGTTTTGTTTAAACATTAACCTTGTCTTAGAAACACAAGAGAATGTTGTGTTTTGTTTAAACATTAACCTTGTCTTAGAAACACAAGAGAATGTTGTGTTTTGTTTAAACATTAACCTTGTCTTAGAAACACAAGAGAATGTTGTGTTTTGTTTAAACATTAACCTTGTCTTAGAAACACAAGAGAATGTTGTGTTTTGTTTAAACATTAACCTTGTCTTAGAAACACAAGAGAATGTTGTGTTTTGTTTAAACATTAACCTTGTCTTAGAAACACAAGAGAATGTTGTGTTTTGTTTAAACATTAACCTTGTCTTAGAAACACAAGAGAATGTTGTGTTTTGTTTAAACATTAACCTTGTCTTAGAAACACAAGAGAATGTTGTGTTTTGTTTAAACATTAACCTTGTCTTAGAAACACAAGAGAATGTTGTGTTTTGTTTAAACATTAACCTTGTCTTAGAAACACAAGAGAATGTTGTGTTTTGTTTAAACATTAACCTTGTCTTAGAAACACAAGAGAATGTTGTGTTTTGTTTAAACATTAACCTTGTCTTAGAAACACAAGAGAATGTTGTGTTTTGTTTAAACATTAACCTTGTCTTAGAAACACAAGAGAATGTTGTGTTTTGTTTAAACATTAACCTTGTCTTAGAAACACAAGAGAATGTTGTGTTTTGTTTAAACATTAACCTTGTCTTAGAAAACACAAGAAACACAAGAGAATGTTGTGTTTTGTTTAAACATTAACCTTGTCTTAGAAACACAAGAGAATGTTGTTTTGTTTAAACATTTTGTTTAAACAAAAGAATGTTGTGTTTTGTTTTAACCTTGTCTTAGAAACACAAGAGAATGTTGTGTTTTGTTTAAACATTAACCTTGTCTTAGAAACACAAGAGAATGTTGTGTTTTGTTTAAACATTAACCTTGTCTTAGAAACACAAGAGAATGTTGTGTTTTGTTTAAACATTAACCTTGTCTTAGAAACACAAGAGAATGTTGTGTTTTGTTTAAACATTAACCTTGTCTTAGAAACACAAGAGAATGTTGTGTTTTGTTTAAACATTAACCTTGTCTTAGAAACACAAGAGAATGTTGTGTTTTGTTTAAACATTAACCTTGTCTTAGAAACACAAGAGAATGTTGTGTTTTGTTTAAACATTAACCTTGTCTTAGAAACACAAGAGAATGTTGTGTTTTGTTTAAACATTAACCTTGTCTTAGAAACCTTGTCTTAGAAACACAAGAGAATGTTGTGTTTTGTTTAAACATTAACCTTGTCTTAGAAACACAAGAGAATGTTGTGTTTTGTTTAAACATTAACCTTGTCTTAGAAACACAAGAGAATGTTGTGTTTTGTTTAAACATTAACCTTGTCTTAGAAACACAAGAGAATGTTGTGTTTTGTTTAAACATTAACCTTGTCTTAGAAACACAAGAGAATGTTGTGTTTTGTTTAAACATTAACCTTGTCTTAGAAACACAAGAGAATGTTGTGTTTTGTTTAAACATTAACCTTGTCTTAGAAACACAAGAGAATGTTGTGTTTTGTTTAAACATTAACCTTGTCTTAGAAACACAAGAGAATGTTGTGTTTTGTTTAAATATTAACCTTGTCTTAGAAACACAAGAGAATGTTGTGTTTTGTTTAAATATTAACCTTGTCTTAGAAACACAAGAGAATGTTGTGTTTTGTTTAAACATTAACCTTGTCTTAGAAACACAAGAGAATGTTGTGTTTTGTTTAAACATTAACCTTGTCTTAGAAAACAAGAGAATGTTGTGTTTTGTTTAAATATTAACCTTGTCTTAGAAACACAAGAGAATGTTGTGTTTTGTTTAAACATTAACCTTGTCTTAGAAACACAAGAGAATGTTGTGTTTTGTTTAAACATTAACCTTGTCTTAGAAACACAAGAGAATGTTGTGTTTTGTTTAAACATTAACCTTGTCTTAGAAACACAAGAGAATGTTGTGTTTTGTTTAAACATTAACCTTGTCTTAGAAACACAAGAGAATGTTGTGTTTTGTTTAAACATTAACCTTGTCTTAGAAACACAAGAGAATGTTGTGTTTTGTTTAAACATTAACCTTGTCTTAGAAACACAAGAGAATGTTGTGTTTTGTTTAAACATTAACCTTGTCTTAGAAACACAAGAGAATGTTGTGTTTTGTTTAAACATTAACCTTGTCTTAGAAACACAAGAGAATGTTGTGTTTTGTTTAAACATTAACCTTGTCTTAGAAACACAAGAGAATGTTGTGTTTTGTTTAAACATTAACCTTGTCTTAGAAACACAAGAGAATGTTGTGTTTTGTTTAAACATTAACCTTGTCTTAGAAACACAAGAGAATGTTGTGTTTTGTTTAAACATTAACCTTGTCTTAGAAACACAAGAGAATGTTGTGTTTTGTTTAAACATTAACCTTGTCTTAGAAACACAAGAGAATGTTGTGTTTTGTTTAAACAAGAGAATTAACCTTGTCTTAGAAACCTTGTCTTAGAAACACAAGAGAATGTTGTGTTTTGTTTAAACATTAACCTTGTCTTAGAAACACAAGAGAATGTTGTGTTTTGTTTAAACATTAACCTTGTCTTAGAAACACAAGAGAATGTTGTGTTTTGTTTAAACATTAACCTTGTCTTAGAAACACAAGAGAATGTTGTGTTTTGTTTAAACATTAACCTTGTCTTAGAAACACAAGAGAATGTTGTGTTTAAACATTAACCTTGTCTTAAACATTAACCTTGTCTTAGAAACACAAGAGAATGTTTGTTTTGTTTTTTGTCTTTAATGTTGTGTTTTGTTTGAACATTAACCTTGTCTTAGAAACACAAGAGAATGTTGTGTTTTGTTTAAATATTAACCTTGTCTTAGAAACACAAGAGAATGTTGTGTTTTGTTTAAATATTAACCTTGTCTTAGAAACACAAGAGAATGTTGTGTTTTGTTTAAACATTAACCTTGTCTTAGAAACACAAGAGAATGTTGTGTTTTGTTTAAACATTAACCTTGTCTTAGAAACACAAGAGAATGTTGTGTTTTGTTTAAACATTAACCTTGTTTAAATGTTGTGTTTTGTTTAAACATTAACCTTGTCTTAGAAACACAAGAGAATGTTGTGTTTTGTTTAAACATTAACCTTGTCTTAGAAACACAAGAGAATGTTGTGTTTTGTTTAAACATTAACCTTGTCTTAGAAACACAAGAGAATGTTGTGTTTTGTTTAAACATTAACCTTGTCTTAGAAACACAAGAGAATGTTGTGTTTTGTTTAAACATTAACCTTGTCTTAGAAACACAAGAGAATGTTGTGTTTTGTTTAAACATTAACCTTGTCTTAGAAACACAAGAGAATGTTGTGTTTTGTTTAAACATTAACCTTGTCTTAGAAACACAAGAGAATGTTGTGTTTTGTTTAAACATTAACCTTGTCTTAGAAACACAAGAGAATGTTGTGTTTTGTTTAAACATTAACCTTGTCTTAGAAACACAAGAGAATGTTGTGTTTTGTTTAAACATTAACCTTGTCTTAGAAACACAAGAGAATGTTGTGTTTTGTTTAAACATTAACCTTGTCTTAGAAACACAAGAGAATGTTGTGTTTTGTTTAAACATTAACCTTGTCTTAGAAACACAAGAGAATGTTGTGTTTTGTTTAAACATTAACCTTGTCTTAGAAACACAAGAGAATGTTGTGTTTTGTTTAAACATTAACCTTGTCTTAGAAACACAAGAGAATGTTGTGTTTTGTTTAAACATTAACCTTGTCTTAGAAACACAAAGAAGTTTAAACATTAATGTTAGAAACACAAGAGTGTTTGTTTAAACATTAACCTTGTCTTAGAAACACAAGAGAATGTTGTGTTTTGTTTAAACATTAACCTTGTCTTAGAAACACAAGAGAATGTTTAAACAATAACCTTGTCTTAGAAACACAAGAAAATGTTGTGTTTTGTTTAAACATTAACCTTGTGTAGAAACACAAGAGAATGTTGTTTGTTTAAACATTAACCTTGTCTTAGAAACACAAGAGAATGTTGTGTTTTGTTTAAACATTAACCTTGTCTTAGAAACACAAGAGAATGTTGTGTTTTGTTTAAACATTAACCTTGTCTTAGAAACACAAGAGAATGTTGTGTTTTGTTTAAATATTAACCTTGTCTTAGAAACACAAGAGAATGTTGTGTTTTGTTTAAACATTAACCTTGTCTTAGAAACACAAGAAAATGTTGTGTTTTGTTTAAACATTAACCTTGTCTTAGAAACACAAGAGAATGTTGTGTTTTGTTTAAACATTAACCTTGTCTTAGAAACACAAGAGAATGTTGTGTTTTGTTTAAACATTAACCTTGTCTTAGAAACACAAGAGAATGTTGTGTTTTGTTTAAACATTAACCTTGTCTTAGAAACACAAGAGAATGTTGTGTTTTGTTTAAACATTAACCTTGTCTTAGAAACACAAGAGAATGTTGTGTTTTGTTTAAACATTAACCTTGTCTTAGAAACACAAGAGAATGTTGTGTTTTGTTTAAACATTAACCTTGTCTTAGAAACACAAGAGAATGTTGTGTTTTGTTTAAACATTAACCTTGTCTTAGAAACACAAGAGAATGTTGTGTTTTGTTTAAACATTAACCTTGTCTTAGAAACACAAGAGAATGTTGTGTTTTGTTTAAACATTAACCTTGTCTTAGAAACACAAGAGAATGTTGTGTTTTGTTTAAACATTAACCTTGTCTTAGAAACATCAAAGAATGTTGTGTTTTGTTTAAACATTAACCTTGTCTTAGAAACACAAGAGAATGTTGTGTTTTGTTTAAACATTAATGTTGTGTTTTGTTTAAACATTAACCTTGTCTTAGAAACACAAGAGAATGTTGTGTTTTGTTTAAACATTAACCTTGTCTTAGAAACACAAGAGAATGTTGTGTTTTGTTTAAACATTAACCTTGTCTTAGAAACACAAGAGAATGTTGTGTTTTGTTTAAACATTAACCTTGTCTTAGAACATTAACCTTGTCTTAGAAACACAAGAGAATGTTGTGTTTTGTTTAAACATTAACCTTGTCTTAGAAACACAAGAGAATGTTGTGTTTTGTTTAAACATTAACCTTGTCTTAGAAACACAAGAGAATGTTGTGTTTTGTTTAAACATTAACCTTGTCTTAGAAACACAAGAGAATGTTGTGTTTTGTTTAAACATTAACCTTGTCTTAGAAACACAAGAGAATGTTGTGTTTTGTTTAAACATTAACCTTGTCTTAGAAAACAGAGAATGTTGTGTTTTGTTTAAACATTAAGAAACACAAAGAATGTTGTGTTTTGTTTAAACATTAACCTTGTCTTAGAAACACAAGAGAATGTTGTGTTTTGTTTAAACATTAACCTTGTCTTAGAAACACAAGAGAATGTTGTGTTTTGTTTAAACATTAACCTTGTCTTAGAAACACAAGAGAATGTTGTGTTTTGTTTAAACATTAACCTTGTCTTAGAAACACAAGAGAATGTTGTGTTTTGTTTAAACATTAACCTTGTCTTAGAAACACAAGAGAATGTTGTGTTTTGTTTAAACATTAACCTTGTCTTAGAAACACAAGAGAATGTTGTGTTTTGTTTAAACATTAACCTTGTCTTAGAAACACAAGAGAATGTTGTGTTTTGTTTAAACATTAACCTTGTCTTAGAAACACAAGAGAATGTTGTGTTTTGTTTAAACATTAACCTTGTCTTAGAAACACAAGAGAATGTTGTGTTTTGTTTAAACATTAACCTTGTCTTAGAAACACAAGAGAATGTTGTGTTTTGTTTAAACATTAACCTTGTCTTAGAAACACAAGAGAATGTTTGTTTTGTTTAAACATTTTGTCTTAGAAACACATTAACCTTGTCTTAGAAACACAAGAGAATGTTGTGTTTTGTTTAAACATTAACCTTGTCTTAGAAACACAAGAGAATGTTGTGTTTTGTTTAAACATTAACCTTGTCTTAGAAACACAAGAGAATGTTGTGTTTTGTTTAAACATTAACCTTGTCTTAGAAACACAAGAGAATGTTGTGTTTTGTTTAAACATTAACCTTGTCTTAGAAACACAAGAGAATGTTGTGTTTTGTTTAAACATTAACCTTGTCTTAGAAACACAAGAGAATGTTGTGTTTTGTTTAAACATTAACCTTGTCTTAGAAACACAAGAGAATGTTGTGTTTTGTTTAAACATTAACCTTGTCTTAGAAACACAAGAGAATGTTGTGTTTTGTTTAAACATTAACCTTGTCTTAGAAACACAAGAGAATGTTGTGTTTTGTTTAAACATTAACCTTGTCTTAGAAACACAAGAGAATGTTGTGTTTTGTTTAAACATTAACCTTGTCTTAGAAACACAAGAGAATGTTGTGTTTTGTTTAAACATTAACCTTGTCTTAGAAACACAAGAGAATGTTGTGTTTTGTTTAAACATTAACCTTGTCTTAGAAACACAAGAGAATGTTGTGTTTTGTTTAAACATTAACCTTGTCTTAGAAACACAAGAGAATGTTGTGTTTTGTTTAAACATTAACCTTGTCTTAGAAACACAAGAGAATTAACCTTGTGTTTAGAAACACAACACAAGAGAATGTTGTGTTTTGTTTAAACATTAACCTTGTCTTAGAAAATGTTGTGTTTTGTTTAAACATTAACCTTGTCTTAGAAACACAAGAGAATGTTGTGTGTTTAAACATTAACCTTGTCTTAGAAACACAAGAGAATGTTGTGTTTTGTTTAAACATTAACCTTGTCTTAGAAACACAAGAGAATGTTGTGTTTTGTTTAAACATTAACCTTGTCTTAGAAACACAAGAGAATGTTGTGTTTTGTTTAAACATTAACCTTGTCTTAGAAACACAAGAGAATGTTGTGTTTTGTTTAAACATTAACCTTGTCTTAGAAACACAAGAGAATGTTGTGTTTTGTTTAAACATTAACCTTGTCTTAGAAACACAAGAGAATGTTGTGTTTTGTTTAAACATTAACCTTGTCTTAGAAACACAAGAGAATGTTGTGTTTTGTTTAAACATTAACCTTGTCTTAGAAACACAAGAGAATGTTGTGTTTTGTTTAAACATTAACCTTGTCTTAGAAACACAAGAGAATGTTGTGTTTTGTTTAAACATTAACCTTGTCTTAGAAACACAAGAGAATGTTGTGTTTTGTTTAAACATTAACCTTGTCTTAGAAACACAAGAGAATGTTGTGTTTTGTTTAAACATTAACCTTGTCTTAGAAACACACATTAACCTTGTCTTAGAAACACAAGAGAATGTTGTGTTTTGTTTAAACATTAACCTTGTCTTAGAAACACAAGAGAATGTTGTGTTTTGTTTAAACATTAACCTTGTCTTAGAAACACAAGAGAATGTTGTGTTTTGTTTAAACACAAGAGAATTAACCTTGTCTTAGAAACACAAGAGAATGTTGTGTTTTGTTTAAACATTAACCTTGTCTTAGAAACACAAAGAAGTTTAAACATTAACCTTGTCTTAGAAACACAAGAGAATGTTGTGTTTTGTTTAAACATTAACCTTGTCTTAGAAACACAAGAGAATGTTGTGTTTTGTTTAAACATTAACCTTGTCTTAGAAACACAAGAGAATGTTGTGTTTTGTTTAAACATTAACCTTGTCTTAGAAACACAAGAGAATGTTGTGTTTTGTTTAAACATTAACCTTGTCTTAGAAACACAAGAGAATGTTGTGTTTTGTTTAAACATTAACCTTGTCTTAGAAACACAAGAGAATGTTGTGTTTTGTTTAAACATTAACCTTGTCTTAGAAACACAAGAGAATGTTGTGTTTTGTTTAAACATTAACCTTGTCTTAGAAAACAAGAGAATGTTGTGTTTTGTTTAAACATTAACCTTGTCTTGAAACACAAGAGAATGTTGTGTTTTGTTTAAACATTAACCTTGTCTTAGAAACACAAGAATGTTGTGTTTTGTTTAAACATTAACCTTGTCTTAGAAACACAAGAGAATGTTGTGTTTTGTTTAAACATTAACCTTGTCTTAGAAACACAAGAGAATGTTGTGTTTTGTTTAAACATTAACCTTGTCTTCAAGAGAATGTTGTGTTTTGTTTAAACATTAGAAACACAAGAGAATGTTGTGTTTTGTTTAAACATTAACCTTGTCTTAGAAACACAAGAGAATGTTGTGTTTTGTTTAAACATTAACCTTGTCTTAGAAACACAAAGAATGTTGTGTTTTGTTTAAACATTAACCTTGTCTTAGAAACACAAGAGAATGTTGTGTTTGTTTAAACATTAACCTTGTCTTAGAAACACAAGAGAATGTTGTGTTTTGTTTAAACATTAACCTTGTCTTAGAAACACAAGAGAATGTTGTGTTTTGTTTAAACATTAACCTTGTCTTAGAAACACAAGAGAATGTTGTGTTTTGTTTAAACATTAACCTTGTCTTAGAAACACAAGAGAATGTTGTGTTTTGTTTAAACATTAACCTTGTCTTAGAAACCTTGTCTTAGAAACAAGAGAATGTTGTGTTTTGTTTAAACATTAACCTTGTCTTAGAAACACAAGAGAATGTTGTGTTTTGTTTAAACATTAACCTTGTCTTAGAAACACAAGAGAATGTTGTGTTTTGTTTAAACATTAACCTTGTCTTAGAAACACAAGAGAATGTTGTGTTTTGTTTAAACATTAACCTTGTCTTAGAAACACAAGAGAATGTTGTGTTTTGTTTTGTTTAAACATTAACCTTGTCTTAGAAACACAAGAGAATGTTGTGTTTTGTTTAAACATTAACCTTGTCTTAGAAACACAAGAGAATGTTGTGTTTTGTTTAAACATTAACCTTGTCTTAGAAACACAAGAGAATGTTGTGTTTTGTTTAAACATTAACCTTGTCTTAGAAACACAAGAGAATGTTGTGTTTTGTTTAAACATTAACCTTGTCTTAGAAACACAAGAGAATGTTGTGTTTTGTTTAAACATTAACCTTGTCTTAGAAACACAAGAGAATGTTGTGTTTTGTTTAAACATTAACCTTGTCTTAGAAACACAAGAGAATGTTGTGTTTTGTTTAAACATTAACCTTGTCTTAGAAACATCAAAGAATGTTGTGTTTTGTTTAAACATTAACCTTGTCTTAGAAACACAAGAGAATGTTGTGTTTTGTTTAAACATTAACCTTGTCTTAGAAACACAAGAGAATGTTGTGTTTTGTTTAAACATTAACCTTGTCTTAGAAACACAAGAGAATGTTGTGTTTTGTTTAAACATTAACCTTGTCTTAGAAACACAAGAGAAGTTTAAACATTAATGTAGAAACACAAGAGAATGTTGTGTTTTGTTTAAACATTAACCTTGTCTTAGAAACACAAGAGAATGTTGTGTTTTGTTTAAACATTAACCTTGTCTTAGAAACACAAGAGAATGTTGTGTTTTGTTTAAACATTAACCTTGTCTTAGAAACACAAGAGAATGTTGTGTTTTGTTTAAACATTAACCTTGTCTTAGAAACACAAGAGAATGTTGTGTTTTGTTTAAACATTAACCTTGTCTTAGAAACACAAGAGAATGTTGTGTTTTGTTTAAACATTAACCTTGTCTTAGAAACACAAGTTTAAACATTAACCTTGTCTTAGAATGTTGTGTTTTGTTTAAACATTAACCTTGTCTTAGAAACACAAGAGAATGTTGTGTTTTGTTTAAACATTAACCTTGTCTTAGAAACACAAGAGAATGTTGTGTTTTGTTTAAACATTAACCTTGTCTTAGAAACACAAGAGAATGTTGTGTTTTGTTTAAACATTAACCTTGTCTTAGAAACACAAGAGAATGTTGTGTTTTGTTTAAACATTAACCTTGTCTTAGAAACACAAAGAGAATGTTGTGTTTTGTTTAAACATTAACCTTGTCTTAGAAACACAAGAGAATGTTGTGTTTTGTTTAAACATTAACCTTGTCTTAGAAACACAAGAGAATGTTGTGTTTTGTTTAAACATTAACCTTGTCTTAGAAACACAAGAGAATGTTGTGTTTTGTTTAAACATTAACCTTGTCTTAGAAACACAAGAGAATGTTGTGTTTTGTTTAAACATTAACCTTGTCTTAGAAACACAAGAGAATGTTGTGTTTTGTTTAAACATTAACCTTGTCTTAGAAACACAAGAGAATGTTGTGTTTTGTTTAAACATTAACCTTGTCTTAGAAACACAAGAGAATGTTGTGTTTTGTTTCTTAGAAACACAAGAGAATGTTGTGTTTTGTTTAAACATTAACCTTGTCTTAGAAACACAAGAGAATGTTGTGTTTTGTTTAAACATTAACCTTGTCTTAGAAACACAAGAGAATGTTGTGTTTTGTTTAAACATTAACCTTGTCTTAGAAACACAACAAGAGAATGTTGTGTTTTGTTTAAACATTAACCTTGTCTTAGAAACACAAGAGAATGTTGTGTTTTGTTTAAACATTAACCTTGTCTTAGAAACACAAGAGAATGTTGTGTTTTGTTTAAACATTAACCTTGTCTTAGAAACACAAGAGAATGTTGTGTTTTGTTTAAACATTAACCTTGTCTTAGAAACACAAGAGAATGTTGTGTTTTGTTTAAACATTAACCTTGTCTTAGAAACACAAGAGAATGTTGTGTTTTGTTTAAACATTAACCTTGTCTTAGAAACACAAAGAATGTTGTGTTTTGTTTAAACATTAACCTTGTCTTAGAAACACAAGAGAATGTTGTGTTTTGTTTAAACATTAACCTTGTCTTAGAAACACAAGAGAATGTTGTGTTTTGTTTAAACATTAACCTTGTCTTAGAAACACAAGAGAATGTTGTGTTTTGTTTAAACATTAACCTTGTCTTAGAAACACAAGAGAATGTTGTGTTTTGTTTAAACATTAACCTTGTCTTAGAAACACAAGAGAATGTTGTGTTTTGTTTAAACATTAACCTTGTCTTAGAAACACAAGAGAATGTTGTGTTTTGTTTAAACATTAACCTTGTCTTAGAAACACAAGAGAATGTTGTGTTTTGTTTAAACATTAACCTTGTCTTAATGTTGTGTTTTGTTTAAACATTAACCTTGTCTTAGAAACACAAGAGAATGTTGTGTTTTGTTTAAACATTAACCTTGTCTTAGAAACACAAGAGAATGTTGTGTTTTGTTTAAACATTAACCTTGTCTTAGAAACACAAGAGAATGTTGTGTTTTGTTTAAACATTAACCTTGTCTTAGAAACACAAGAGAATGTTGTGTTTTGTTTAAACATTAACCTTGTCTTAGAAACACAAGAGAATGTTGTGTTTTGTTTAAACATTAACCTTGTCTTAGAAACACAAGAGAATGTTGTGTTTTGTTTAAACATTAACCTTGTCTTAGAAACACAAGAGAATGTTGTGTTTTGTTTAAACATTAACCTTGTCTTAGAAACACAAGAGAATGTTGTGTTTTGTTTAAACATTAACCTTGTCTTAGAAACACAAGAGAATGTTGTGTTTTGTTTAAACATTAACCTTGTCTTAGAAACACAAGAGAATGTTGTGTTTTGTTTAAACATTAACCTTGTCTTAGAAACACAAGAGAATGTTGTGTTTTGTTTAAATATTAACCTTGTCTTAGAGAATGTTGTGTTTTGTTTAAACATTAACCTTGTCTTAGAAACACAAGAGAATGTTGTGTTTTGTTTAAACATTAACCTTGTCTTAGAAACACAAGAGAATGTTGTGTTTTGTTTAAACATTAACCTTGTCTTAGAAACACAAGAGAATGTTGTGTTTTGTTTAAACATTAACCTTGTCTTAGAAACACAAGAGAATGTTGTGTTTTGTTTAAACATTAACCTTGTCTTAGAAACACAAGAGAATGTTGTGTTTTGTTTAAACATTAACCTTGTCTTAGAAACACAAGAGAATGTTGTGTTTTGTTTAAACATTAACCTTGTCTTAGAAACACAAGAGAATGTTGTGTTTTGTTTAAACATTAACCTTGTCTTAGAAACACAAAGAAGAATGTTGTGTTTTGTTTAAACATTAACCTTGTCTTAGAAACACAAGAGAATGTTGTGTTTTGTTTAAACATTAACCTTGTCTTAGAAACACAAGAGAATGTTGTGTTTTGTTTAAACATTAACCTTGTCTTAGAAACACAAGAGAATGTTGTGTTTTGTTTAAACATTAACCTTGTCTTAGAAACACAAGAGAATGTTGTGTTTAAATATTAACCTTGTCTTAGAAACACAAGAGAATGTTGTGTTTTGTTTAAACATTAACCTTGTCTTAGAAACACAAGAGAATGTTGTGTTTTGTTTAAACATTAACCTTGTCTTAGAAACACAAGAGAATGTTGTGTTTTGTTTAAACATTAACCTTGTCTTAGAAACACAAAGAGAATGTTGTTGTTTTGTTTAAACATTAACCTTGTCTTAGAAACACAAGAGAATGTTGTGTTTTGTTTAAACATTAACCTTGTCTTAGAAACACAAGAGAATGTTGTGTTTTGTTTAAACATTAACCTTGTCTTAGAAACACAAGAGAATGTTGTGTTTTGTTTAAACATTAACCTTGTCTTAGAAACACAAGAGAATGTTGTGTTTTGTTTAAACATTAACCTTGTCTTAGAAACACAAGAGAATGTTGTGTTTTGTTTAAACATTAACCTTGTCTTAGAAACACAAGAGAATGTTGTGTTTTGTTTAAACATTAACCTTGTCTTAGAAACACAAGAGAATGTTGTGTTTTGTTTAAACATTAACCTTGTCTTAGAAACACAAGAGAATGTTGTGTTTTGTTTAAACATTAACCTTGTCTTAGAAACACAAGAGAATGTTGTGTTTTGTTTAAACATTAACCTTGTCTTAGAAACACAAGAGAATGTTGTGTTTTGTTTAAACATTAACCTTGTCTTAGAAACACAAGAGAATGTTGTGTTTTGTTTAAACATTAACCTTGTCTTAGAAACACAAAGAATGTTGTGTTGTTTAAACATTAACCTTGTTTAGAAAACAAGAGAATGTTGTGTTTTGTTTAAACATTAACCTTGTCTTTAACCTTGTCTTAGAAACACAAGAGAATGTTGTGTTTTGTTTAAACATTAACCTTGTCTTAGAAACACAAGAGAATGTTGTGTTTTGTTTAAACATTAACCTTGTCTTAGAAACACAAGAGAATGTTGTGTTTTGTTTAAACATTAACCTTGTCTTAGAAACACAAGAGAATGTTGTGTTTTGTTTAAACATTTTGTCTTAGAAACACAAGAGAATGTTGTGTTTTGTTTAAACATTAACCTTGTCTTAGAAACACAAGAGAATGTTGTGTTTTGTTTAAACATTAACCTTGTCTTAGAAACACAAGAGAATGTTGTGTTTTGTTTAAACATTAACCTTGTCTTAGAAACACAAGAGAATGTTGTGTTTTGTTTAAACATTAACCTTGTCTTAGAAACACAAGAGAATGTTGTGTTTTGTTTAAACATTAACCTTGTCTTAGAAACACAAGAGAATGTTGTGTTTTGTTTAAACATTAACCTTGTCTTAGAAACACAAGAGAATGTTGTGTTTTGTTTAAACATTAACCTTGTCTTAGAAACACAAGAGAATGTTGTGTTTTGTTTAAACATTAACCTTGTCTTAGAAACACAAGAGAATGTTGTGTTTTGTTTAAACATTAACCTTGTCTTAGAAACACAAGAGAATGTTGTGTTTTGTTTAAACATTAACCTTGTCTTAGAAACACAAGAGAATGTTGTGTTTTGTTTAAACATTAACCTTGTCTTAGAAACACAAGAGAATGTTGTGTTTTGTTTAAACATTAACCTTGTCTTAGAAACACAAGAGAATGTTGTGTTTTGTTTAAACATTAACCTTGTCTTAGAAACACAAGAGAATGTTGTGTTTTGTTTAAACATTAACCTTGTCTTAGAAACACAAGAGAATGTTGTGTTTTGTTTAAACATTAACCTTGTCTTAGAAACACAAGAGAATGTTGTGTTTTGTTTAACCTTGTCTTAGAAACACTGTTTAAACATTAACCTTGTCTTAGAAACACAAGAGAATGTTGTGTTTTGTTTAAACATTAACCTTGTCTTAGAAACACAAGAGAATGTTGTGTTTTGTTTAAACATTAACCTTGTCTTAGAAACACAAGAGAATGTTGTGTTTTGTTTAAACATTAACCTTGTCTTAGAAACACAAGAGAATGTTGTGTTTTGTTTAAACATTAACCTTGTCTTAGAAACACAAAGAATGTTGTGTTTTGTTTAAACATTAACCTTGTCTTAGAAACACAAGAGAATGTTGTGTTTTGTTTAAACATTAACCTTGTCTTAGAAACACAAGAGAATGTTGTGTTTTGTTTAAACATTAACCTTGTCTTAGAAACACAAGAGAATGTTGTGTTTTGTTGTAAATATTAACCTTGTCTTAGAAACACAAGAGAATGTTGTGTTTTGTTTAAACATTAACCTTGTCTTAGAAACACAAGAGAATGTTGTGTTTTGTTTAAACATTAACCTTGTCTTAGAAACACAAGAGAATGTTGTGTTTTGTTTAAACATTAACCTTGTCTTAGAAACACAAGAGAATGTTGTGTTTTGTTTAAACATTAACCTTGTCTTAGAAACACAAGAGAATGTTGTGTTTTGTTTAAACATTAACCTTGTCTTAGAAACACACATTAAAGAAACACAAGAATGTTGTGTTTTGTTTAAACATTAACCTTGTCTTAGAACATTAACCTTGTCTTAGAAACACAAGAGAATGTTGTGTTTTGTTTAAACATTAACCTTGTCTTAGAAACACAAGAGAATGTTGTGTTTTGTTTAAACATTAACCTTGTCTTAGAAACACAAGAGAATGTTGTGTTTTGTTTAAACATTAACCTTGTCTTAGAAACACAAGAGAATGTTGTGTTTTGTTTAAACATTAACCTTGTCTTAGAAACACAAGAGAATGTTGTGTTTTGTTTAAACATTAACCTTGTCTTAGAAACACAAAAGAATGTTGTGTTTTGTTTAAACATTAACCTTGTCTTAGAAACACAAGAGAATGTTGTGTTTTGTTTAAACATTAACCTTGTCTTAGAAACACAAGAGAATGTTGTGTTTTGTTTAAACATTAACCTTGTCTTAGAAACACAAGAGAATGTTGTGTTTTGTTTAAACATTAACCTTGTCTTAGAAACACAAGAGAATGTTGTGTTTTGTTTAAACATTAACCTTGTCTTAGAAACACAAGAGAATGTTGTGTTTTGTTTAAACATTAACCTTGTCTTAGAAACACAAGAGAATGTTGTGTTTTGTTTAAACAAGAGAATTAACCTTGTCTTAGAAACACAAGAGAATGTTGTGTTTTGTTTAAACATTAACATTAGAAACACAAGAGAATGTTGTGTTTTGTTTCTTAACCTTGTCTTAGAAACACAAGAGAATGTTGTGTTTTGTTTAAACATTAACCTTGTCTTAGAAACACAAGAGAATGTTGTGTTTTGTTTAAACATTAACCTTGTCTTAGAAACACAAGAGAATGTTGTGTTTTGTTTAAACATTAACCTTGTCTTAGAAACACAAGAGAATGTTGTGTTTTGTTTAAACATTAACCTTGTCTTAGAAACACAAGAGAATGTTGTGTTTTGTTTAAACATTAACCTTGTCTTAGAAACACAAAGAAGTTTAAACATTAATGTTGTGTTTTGTTTAAACATTAACCTTGTCTTAGAAACACAAGAATGTTGTGTTTTGTTTAAACATTAACCTTGTCTTAGAAACACAAGAGAATGTTGTGTTTTGTTTAAACATTAACCTTGTCTTAGAAACACAAGAGAATGTTGTGTTTTGTTTAAACATTAACCTTGTCTTAGAAACACAAGAGAATGTTGTGTTTTGTTTAAACATTAACCTTGTCTTAGAAACACAAGAGAATGTTGTGTTTTGTTTAAACATTAACCTTGTCTTAGAAACACAAGAGAATGTTGTGTTTTGTTTAAACATTAACCTTGTCTTAGAAACACAAGAGAATGTTGTGTTTTGTTTAAACATTAACCTTGTCTTAGAAACACAAGAGAATGTTGTGTTTTGTTTAAACATTAACCTTGTCTTAGAAACACAAGAGAATGTTGTGTTTTGTTTAAACATTAACCTTGTCTTAGAAACACAAGAGAATGTTGTGTTTTGTTTAAACATTAACCTTGTCTTAGAAACACAAGAGAATGTTGTGTTTTGTTTAAACATTAACCTTGTCTTAGAAACACAAGAGAATGTTGTGTTTTGTTTAAACATTAACCTTGTCTTAGAAACACAAGAGAATGTTGTGTTTTGTTTAAACATTAACCTTGTCTTAGAAACACAAGAGAATGTTGTGTTTTGTTTAAACATTAACCTTGTCTTAGAAACACATTAACCTTGTCTTAGAAACACAAGAGAATGTTGTGTTTTGTTTAAACATTAACCTTGTCTTAGAAACACAAGAGAATGTTGTGTTTTGTTTAAACATTAACCTTGTCTTAGAAACACAAGAGAATGTTGTGTTTTGTTTAAACATTAACCTTGTCTTAGAAACACAAGAGAATGTTGTGTTTTGTTTAAACATTAACCTTGTCTTAGAAACACAAGAGAATGTTGTGTTTTGTTTAAACATTAACCTTGTCTTAGAAACACAAGAGAATGTTGTGTTTTGTTTAAACATTAACCTTGTCTTAGAAACACAAGAGAATGTTGTGTTTTGTTTAAACATTAACCTTGTCTTAGAAACACAAGAGAATGTTGTGTTTTGTTTAAACATTAACCTTGTCTTAGAAAACAAGAGAATGTTGTGTTTTGTTTAAACATTAACCTTGTCTTAGAGAATGTTGTGTTTTGTTTAAACATTAACCTTGTCTTAGAAACACAAGAGAATGTTGTGTTTTGTTTAAACATTAACCTTGTCTTAGAAACACAAGAGAATGTTGTGTTTTGTTTAAACATTAACCTTGTCTTAGAAACACAAGAGAATGTTGTGTTTTGTTTAAACATTAACCTTGTCTTAGAAACACAAGAGAATGTTGTGTTTTGTTTAAACATTAACCTTGTCTTAGAAACACAAGAGAATGTTGTGTTTTGTTTAAACATTAACCTTGTCTTAGAAACACAAGAGAATGTTGTGTTTTGTTTAAACATTAACCTTGTCTTAGAAACACAAGAGAATGTTGTGTTTTGTTTAAACATTAACCTTGTCTTAGAAACACAAGAGAATGTTGTGTTTTGTTTAAACATTAACCTTGTCTTAGAAACACAAAGAAGAATGTTGTGTTTTGTTTAAACATTAACCTTGTCTTAGAAACACAAGAGAATGTTGTGTTTTGTTTAAACATTAACCTTGTCTTAGAAACACAAGAGAATGTTGTGTTTTGTTTAAACATTAACCTTGTCTTAGAAACACAAGAGAATGTTGTGTTTTGTTTAAACATTAACCTTGTCTTAGAAACACAAGAGAATGTTGTGTTTTGTTTAAACATTAACCTTGTCTTAGAAACACAAGAGAATGTTGTGTTTTGTTTAAACATTAACCTTGTCTTAGAAACACAAGAGAATGTTGTGTTTTGTTTAAACATTAACCTTGTCTTAGAAACACCTTGTCTTAGAAACACAAGAGAATGTTGTGTTTTGTTTAAACATTAACCTTGTCTTAGAAACACAAGAGAATGTTGTGTTTTGTTTAAACATTAACCTTGTCTTAGAAACACAAGAGAATGTTGTGTTTTGTTTAAACATTAACCTTGTCTTAGAAACACAAGAGAATGTTGTGTTTTGTTTAAACATTAACCTTGTCTTAGAAACACAAGAGAATGTTGTGTTTTGTTTAAACATTAACCTTGTCTTAGAAACACAAGAGAATGTTGTGTTTTGTTTAAACATTAACCTTGTCTTAGAAACACAAGAAGAATGTTGTGTTTTGTTTAAACATTAACCTTGTCTTAGAAACACAAGAGAATGTTGTGTTTTGTTTAAACATTAACCTTGTCTTAGAAACACAAGAGAATGTTGTGTTTTGTTTAAACATTAACCTTGTCTTAGAAACACAAGAGAATGTTGTGTTTTGTTTAAACATTAACCTTGTCTTAGTCTTAGAAACACAAGAGAATGTTGTGTTTTGTTTAAACATTAACCTTGTCTTAGAAACACAAGAGAATGTTGTGTTTTGTTTAAACATTAACCTTGTCTTAGAAACACAAGAGAATGTTGTGTTTTGTTTAAACATTAACCTTGTCTTAGAAACACAAGAGAATGTTGTGTTTTGTTTAAACATTAACCTTGTCTTAGAAACACAAGAGAATGTTGTGTTTTGTTTAAACATTAACCTTGTCTTAGAAACACAAGAGAATGTTGTGTTTTGTTTAAACATTAACCTTGTCTTAGAAACACAAGAGAATGTTGTGTTTTGTTTAAACATTAACCTTGTCTTAGAAACACAAGAGAATGTTGTGTTTTGTTTAAACATTAACCTTGTCTTAGAAACACAAGAGAATGTTGTGTTTTGTTTAAACATTAACCTTGTCTTAGAAACACAAGAGAATGAATGTTGTGTTTTGTTTAAACATTAACCTTGTCTTAGAAAACAAGAGAATGTTGTGTTTTGTTTTAACCTTGTCTTAGAAACACAAGAGAATGTTGTGTTTTGTTTAAACATTAACCTTGTCTTAGAAACACAAGAGAATGTTGTGTTTTGTTTAAACATTAACCTTGTCTTAGAAACACAAGAGAATGTTGTGTTTTGTTTAAACATTAACCTTGTCTTAGAAACACAAGAGAATGTTGTGTTTTGTTTAAACATTAACCTTGTCTTAGAAACACAAGAGAATGTTGTGTTTTGTTTAAATATTAACCTTGTCTTAGAAACACAAGAGAAGTTTAAAATTAACTTAGAAACACAAGAGAATGTTGTGTTTTGTTTAAACATTAACCTTGTCTTAGAAACACAAGAGAATGTTGTGTTTTGTTTAAACATTAACCTTGTCTTAGAAACACAAGAGAATGTTGTGTTTTGTTTAAACATTAACCTTGTCTTAGAAACACAAGAGAATGTTGTGTTTTGTTTAAACATTAACCTTGTCTTAGAAACACAAGAGAATGTTGTGTTTTGTTTAAACATTAACCTTGTCTTAGAAACACAAGAGAATGTTGTGTTTTGTTTAAACATTAACCTTGTCTTAGAAACACAAGAGAATGTTGTGTTTTGTTTAAACATTAACCTTGTCTTAGAAACACAAGAGAATGTTGTGTTTTGTTTAAACATTAACCTTGTCTTAGAAACACAACAAAGAATGTTGTGTTTTGTTTAAACATTAACCTTGTCTTAGAAACACAAGAGAATGTTGTGTTTTGTTTAAACATTAACCTTGTCTTAGAAACACAAGAGAATGTTGTGTTTTGTTTAAACATTAACCTTGTCTTAGAAACACAAGAGAATGTTGTGTTTTGTTTAAACATTAACCTTGTCTTAGAAACACAAGAGAATGTTGTGTTTTGTTTAAACATTAACCTTGTCTTAGAAACACAAGAGAATGTTGTGTTTTGTTTAAACATTAACCTTGTCTTAGAAACACAAGAGAATGTTGTGTTTTGTTTAAACATTAACCTTGTCTTAGAAAACAAGAGAATGTTGTGTTTTGTTTAAACATTAACCTTGTCTTAGAAACACAAGAGAATGTTGTGTTTTGTTAACCTTGTCTTAAACATTAACCTTGTCTTAGAAACACAAGAAACACAAGAATGTTGTGTTTTGTTTAAACATTAACCTTGTCTTAGAAACACAAGAGAATGTTGTGTTTTGTTTAAACATTAACCTTGTCTTAGAAACACAAGAGAATGTTGTGTTTTGTTTAAACATTAACCTTGTCTTAGAAACACAAGAGAATGTTGTGTTTTGTTTAAACATTAACCTTGTCTTAGAAACACAAGAGAATGTTGTGTTTTGTTTAAACATTAACCTTGTCTTAGAAACACAAGAGAATGTTGTGTTTTGTTTAAACATTAACCTTGTCTTAGAAACACAAGAGAATGTTGTGTTTTGTTTAAACATTAACCTTGTCTTAGAAACACAAGAGAATGTTTAAACATTAACCTTGTCTTGTGTTTGTTTAAACATTAACCTTGTCTTAGAAACACAAGAGAATGTTGTGTTTTGTTTAAACATTAACCTTGTCTTAGAAACACAAGAATGTTGTGTTTTGTTTAAACATTAACCTTGTCTTAGAAACACAAGAGAATGTTGTTTTGTTTAAACATTAACCTTGTCTTAGAAACACAAGAGAATGTTGTGTTTTGTTTAAACATTAACCTTGTCTTAGAAACACAAGAGAATGTTGTGTTTTGTTTAAACATTAACCTTGTCTTAGAAACACAAGAGAATGTTGTGTTTTGTTTAAACATTAACCTTGTCTTAGAAACACAAGAGAATGTTGTGTTTTGTTTAAACATTAACCTTGTCTTAGAAACACAAGAGAATGTTGTGTTTTGTTTAAACATTAACCTTGTCTTAGAAACACAAGAGAATGTTGTGTTTTGTTTAAACATTAACCTTGTCTTAGAAACACAAGAGAATGTTGTGTTTTGTTTAAACATTAACCTTGTCTTAGAAACACAAGAGAATGTTGTGTTTTGTTTAAACATTAACCTTGTCTTAGAAACACAAGAGAATGTTGTGTTTTGTTTAAACATTAACCTTGTCTTAGAAACACAAGAGAATGTTGTGTTTTGTTTAAACATTAACCTTGTCTTAGAAACACAAGAGAATGTTGTGTTTTGTTTAAACATTAACCTTGTCTTAGAAACACAAGAGAATGTTGTGTTTTGTTTAAACATTAACCTTGTCTTAGAAACACAAGAGAATGTTGTGTTTTGTTTAAACATTAACCTTGTTAGAAACACAAGAGAATGTTGTGTTTTGTTTAACCTTGTCTTAGAAACACAAAGAATGTTGTGTTTTGTTTAAACATTAACCTTGTCTTAGAAACACAAGAGAATGTTGTGTTTTGTTTAAACATTAACCTTGTCTTAGAAACACAAGAGAATGTTGTGTTTTGTTTAAACATTAACCTTGTCTTAGAAACACAAGAGAATGTTGTGTTTTGTTTAAACATTAACCTTGTCTTAGAAACACAAGAGAATGTTGTGTTTTGTTTAAACATTAACCTTGTCTTAGAAACACAAGAGAATGTTGTGTTTTGTTTAAACATTAACCTTGTCTTAGAAACACAAGAGAATGTTGTGTTTTGTTTAAACATTAACCTTGTCTTAGAAACACAAGAGAAGAATGTTGTGTTTTGTTTAAACATTAACCTTGTCTTAGAAACACAAGAGAATGTTGTGTTTTGTTTAAACATTAACCTTGTCTTAGAAACACAAGAGAATGTTGTGTTTTGTTTAAACATTAACCTTGTCTTAGAAACACAAGAGAATGTTGTGTTTTGTTTAAACATTAACCTTGTCTTAGAAACACAAGAATGTTGTGTTTTGTTTAAACATTAATGTTGTGTTTTTGTTTAAACATTAACCTTGTCTTAGAAACACAAGAGAATGTTGTGTTTTGTTTAAACATTAACCTTGTCTTAGAAACACAAGAGAATGTTGTGTTTTGTTTAAACATTAACCTTGTCTTAGAAACACAAGAGAATGTTGTGTTTTGTTTAAACATTAACCTTGTCTTAGAAACACAAGAGAATGTTGTGTTTTGTTTAAACATTAACCTTGTCTTAGAAACACAAGAGAATGTTGTGTTTTGTTTAAACATTAACCTTGTCTTAGAAACACAAGAGAATGTTGTGTTTTGTTTAAACATTAACCTTGTCTTAGAAACACAAGAGAATGTTGTGTTTTGTTTAAACATTAACCTTGTCTTAGAAACATCAAAGAATGTTGTGTTTTGTTTAAATATTAACCTTGTCTTAGAAACACAAGAGAATGTTGTGTTTTGTTTAAACATTAACCTTGTCTTAGAAACACAAGAGAATGTTGTGTTTTGTTTAAACATTAACCTTGTCTTAGAAACACAAGAGAATGTTGTGTTTTGTTTAAACATTAACCTTGTCTTAGAAACACAAGAGAATGTTGTGTTTTGTTTAAACATTAACCTTGTCTTAGAAACACAAGAGAATGTTGTGTTTTGTTTAAACATTAACCTTGTCTTAGAAACACAAGAGAATGTTGTGTTTTGTTTAAACATTAACCTTGTCTTAGAAACACAAGAGAATGTTGTGTTTTGTTTAAACATTAACCTTGTCTTAGAAACACAAGAGAATGTTGTGTTTTGTTTAAACAAAGAGAATGTTGTGTTTTGTTTAAATTAACCTTGTCTTAGAAACACAAGAGAATGTTGTGTTTTGTTTAAACATTAAACATTAACCTTGTCTTAGAAACACAAGAGAATGTTGTGTTTTGTTTAAACATTAACCTTGTCTTAGAAACACAAGAGAATGTTGTGTTTTGTTTAAACATTAACCTTGTCTTAGAAACACAAGAGAATGTTGTGTTTTGTTTAAACATTAACCTTGTCTTAGAAACACAAGAGAATGTTGTGTTTTGTTTAAACATTAACCTTGTCTTAGAAACACAAGAGAATGTTGTGTTTTGTTTAAACATTAACCTTGTCTTAGAAACACAAGAGAATGTTGTGTTTTGTTTAAACATTAACCTTGTCTTAGAAACACAAGAGAATGTTGTGTTTTGTTTAAACATTAACCTTGTCTTAGAAACACAAGAGAATGTTGTGTTTTGTTTAAACATTAACCTTGTCTTAGAAACACAAGAGAATGTTGTGTTTTGTTTAAACATTAACCTTGTCTTAGAAACACAAGAGAATGTTGTGTTTTGTTTAAACATTAACCTTGTCTTAGAAACACAAGAGAATGTTGTGTTTTGTTTAAACATTAACCTTGTCTTAGAAACACAAGAGAATGTTGTGTTTTGTTTAAACATTAACCTTGTCTTAGAAACACAAGAGAATGTTGTGTTTTGTTTAAACATTAACCTTGTCTTAGAAACACAAGAGAATGTTGTGTTTTGTTTAAACATTAACCTTGTCTTAGAAACACAAGAGAATGTTGTGTTTTGTTTAAACATTAACCTTGTCTTAGAAACACAAGTTTAAACATTAACCTTGTTAGAAACACAAGAGAATGTTTTGTTTAAACATTAACCTTGTCTTAGAAACACAAGAGAATGTTGTGTTTTGTTTAAACATTAACCTTGTCTTAGAAACACAAGAGAATGTTGTGTTTTGTTTAAACATTAACCTTGTCTTAGAAACACAAGAGAATGTTGTGTTTTGTTTAAATATTTTGTTTAAACATTAACCTTGTCTTAGAAACACAAGAGAATGTTGTGTTTTGTTTAAACATTAACCTTGTCTTAGAAACACAAGAGAATGTTGTGTTTTGTTTAAACATTAACCTTGTCTTAGAAACACAAGAGAATGTTGTGTTTTGTTTAAACATTAACCTTGTCTTAGAAACACAAGAGAATGTTGTGTTTTGTTTAAACATTAACCTTGTCTTAGAAACACAAGAGAATGTTGTGTTTTGTTTAAACATTAACCTTGTCTTAGAAACACAAAGAATGTTGTGAACACAAGAGAATGTTGTGTTTGTTTAAACATTAACCTTGTCTTAGTGTTTTGTTTAAACATTAACCTTGTCTTAGAAACACAAGAGAATGTTGTGTTTTGTTTAAACATTAACCTTGTCTTAGAAACACAAGAGAATGTTGTGTTTTGTTTAAACATTAACCTTGTCTTAGAAACACAAGAGAATGTTGTGTTTTGTTTAAACATTAACCTTGTCTTAGAAACACAAGAGAATGTTGTGTTTTGTTTAAACATTAACCTTGTCTTAGAAACACAAGAGAATGTTGTGTTTTGTTTAAACATTAACCTTGTCTTAGAAACACAAGAGAATGTTGTGTTTTGTTTAAACATTAACCTTGTCTTAGAAACACAAGAGAATGTTGTGTTTTGTTTAAACATTAACCTTGTCTTAGAAACACAAGAGAATGTTGTGTTTTGTTTAAACATTAACCTTGTCTTAGAAACACAAGAGAATGTTGTGTTTTGTTTAAACATTAACCTTGTCTTAGAAACACAAGAGAATGTTGTGTTTTGTTTAAACATTAACCTTGTCTTAGAAACACAAGAGAATGTTGTGTTTTGTTTTTGTTTAAACATTAACCTTGTCTTAGAAACACAAGAGAATGTTGTGTTTTGTTTAAACATTAACCTTGTCTTAGAAACACAAGAGAATGTTGTGTTTTGTTTAAACATTAACCTTGTCTTAGAAACACAAGAGAATGTTGTGTTTTGTTTAAACATTAACCTTGTCTTAGAAACACAAAAGAATGTTGTGTTTTGTTTAAACATTAACCTTGTCTTAGAAACACAAGAGAATGTTGTGTTTTGTTTAAACATTAACCTTGTCTTAGAAACACAAGAGAATGTTGTGTTTTGTTTAAACATTAACCTTGTCTTAGAAACACAAGAGAATGTTGTGTTTTGTTTAAACATTAACCTTGTCTTAGAAACACAAGAGAATGTTGTGTTTTGTTTAAACATTAACCTTGTCTTAGAAACACAAGAGAATGTTGTGTTTTGTTTAAACATTAACCTTGTCTTAGAAACACAAGAGAATGTTGTGTTTTGTTTAAACATTAACCTTGTCTTAGAAACACAAGAGAATGTTGTGTTTTGTTTAAACATTAACCTTGTCTTAGAAACACAAGAGAATGTTGTGTTTTGTTTAAACATTAACCTTGTCTTAGAAACACAAGAGAATGTTGTGTTTTGTTTAAACATTAACCTTGTCTTAGAAACACAAGAGAATGTTGTGTTTTGTTTAAACATTAACCTTGTCTTAGAAACACAAGAGAATGTTGTGTTTTGTTTAAACATTAACCTTGTCTTAGAAACACAAGAGAATGTTGTGTTTTGTTTAAACATTAACCTTGTCTTAGAAACACAAGAGAATGTTGTGTTTTGTTTAAACATTAACCTTGTCTTAGAAACACAAGAGAATGTTGTGTTTTGTTTAAACATTAACCTTGTCTTAGAAACACAAGAGAATGTTGTGTTTTGTTTATTAACCTTGTCTTAGAAACACAAGAGAATGTTGTGTTTTGTTTCATTAACCTTGTCTTAGAAACACAAGAGAATGTTGTGTTTTGTTTAAACATTAACCTTGTCTTAGAAACACAAGAGAATGTTGTGTTTTGTTTAAACATTAACCTTGTCTTAGAAACACAAGAGAATGTTGTGTTTTGTTTAAACATTAACCTTGTCTTAGAAACACAAGAGAATGTTGTGTTTTGTTTAAACATTAACCTTGTCTTAGAAACACAAGAGAATGTTGTGTTTTGTTTAAACATTAACCTTGTCTTAGAAATGTTGTGTTTTGTTTAAACATTAACCTTGTCTTAGAATGTTGTGTTTTGTTTAAACATTAACCTTGTCTTAGAAACACAAGAGAATGTTGTGTTTTGTTTAAACATTAACCTTGTCTTAGAAACACAAGAGAATGTTGTGTTTTGTTTAAACATTAACCTTGTCTTAGAAACACAAGAGAATGTTGTGTTTTGTTTAAACATTAACCTTGTCTTAGAAACACAAGAGAATGTTGTGTTTTGTCTTAGAAAACAAGAGAATTAATAACCTTGTCTTAGAAACACAAGAGAATGTTGTGTTTTGTTTAAACATTAACCTTGTCTTAGAAACACAAGAGAATGTTGTGTTTTGTTTAAACATTAACCTTGTCTTAGAAAAACACAAGAGAATGTTGTGTTTTGTTTAAACATTAACCTTGTCTTAGAAACACAAGAGAATGTTGTGTTTTGTTTAAACATTAACCTTGTCTTAGAAACACAAGAGAATGTTGTGTTTTGTTTAAACATTAACCTTGTCTTAGAAACACAAGAGAATGTTGTGTTTTGTTTAAACATTAACCTTGTCTTAGAAAACAAGAGAAGTTTAAACATTAACCTTGTCTTAGAAACACAAGAGAATGTTGTGTTTTGTTTAAACATTAACCTTGTCTTAGAAACATCAAAGAATGTTGTTTGTTTAAACATTAACCTTGTCTTAGAAACACAAGAGAATGTTGTGTTTTGTTTAAACATTAACCTTGTCTTAGAAACACAAGAGAATGTTGTGTTTTGTTTAAATATTAACCTTGTCTTAGAAACACAAGAGAATGTTGTGTTTTGTTTAAACATTAACCTTGTCTTAGAAACACAAGAGAATGTTGTGTTTTGTTTAAACATTAACCTTGTCTTAGAAACACAAGAGAATGTTGTGTTTTGTTTAAACATTAACCTTGTCTTAGAAACACAAGAGAATGTTGTGTTTTGTTTAAACATTAACCTTGTCTTAGAAACACAAGAGAATGTTGTGTTTTGTTTAAACATTAACCTTGTCTTAGAAACACAAGAGAATGTTGTGTTTTGTTTAAACATTAACCTTGTCTTAGAAACACAAGAGAATGTTGTGTTTTGTTTAAACATTAACCTTGTCTTAGAAACACAAGAGAATGTTGTGTTTTGTTTAAACATTAACCTTGTCTTAGAAACACAAGAGAATGTTGTGTTTTGTTTAAACATTAACCTTGTCTTAGAAACACAAGAGAATGTTGTGTTTTGTTTAAACATTAACCTTGTCTTAGAAACACAAGAGAATGTTGTGTTTTGTTTAAACATTAACCTTGTCTTAGAAACACAAAAGAATGTTGTGTTTCCTTTAAACATTTTGTTTAGAAAAATTAACCTTGTCTTAGAAACACAAGAGAATGTTGTGTTTTGTTTAAACATTAACCTTGTCTTAGAAACACAAGAGAATGTTGTGTTTTGTTTAAACATTAACCTTGTCTTAGAAACACAAGAGAATGTTGTGTTTTGTTTAAACATTAACCTTGTCTTAGAAACACAAGAGAATGTTGTGTTTTGTTTAAACATTAACCTTGTCTTAGAAACACAAGAGAATGTTGTGTTTTGTTTAAACATTAACCTTGTCTTAGAAACACAAGAGAATGTTGTGTTTTGTTTAAACATTAACCTTGTCTTAGAAACACAAGAGAATGTTGTGTTTTGTTTAAACATTAACCTTGTCTTAGAAACACAAGAGAATGTTGTGTTTTGTTTAAACATTAACCTTGTCTTAGAAACACAAGAGAATGTTGTGTTTTGTTTAAACATTAACCTTGTCTTAGAAACACAAGAGAATGTTGTGTTTTGTTTAAACATTAACCTTGTCTTAGAAACACAAGAGAATGTTGTGTTTTGTTTAAACATTAACCTTGTCTTAGAAACACAAGAGAATGTTGTGTTTTGTTTAAACATTAACCTTGTCTTAGAAACACAAGAGAATGTTGTGTTTTGTTTAAACATTAACCTTGTCTTAGAAACACAAGAGAATGTTGTGTTTTGTTTAAACATTAACCTTGTCTTAGAAACACAAGAGAATGTTGTGTTTTGTTTAAACATTAACCTTGTCTTAGAAACACAAGAGAATGTTGTGTTTTGTTTAAACATTAACCTTGTCTTAGAAACACAAGAGAATGTTGTGTTTTGTTTAAACATTAACCTTGTCTTAGAAACACAAGAGAATGTTGTGTTTTGTTTAAACATTAACCTTGTCTTAGAAACACAAGAGAATGTTGTGTTTTGTTTAAATATTAACCTTGTCTTAGAAACACAAGAGAATGTTGTGTTTTGTTTAAACATTAACCTTGTCTTAGAAACACAAGAGAATGTTGTGTTTTGTTTAAACATTAACCTTGTCTTAGAAACACAAGAGAATGTTGTGTTTTGTTTAAACATTAACCTTGTCTTAGAAACACAAGAATGTTGTGTTTTGTTTAAACATTAACCTTGTCTTAGAAACACAAGAGAATGTTGTGTTTTGTTTAAACATTAACCTTGTCTTAGAAACACAAGAGAATGTTGTGTTTTGTTTAAACATTAACCTTGTGTTAGAAATACAAGAGAATGTTGTGTTTTGTTTAAACATTAACCTTGTCTTAGAAACACAAGAGAATGTTGTGTTTTGTTTAAACATTAACCTTGTCTTAGAAACACAAGAGAAGTTTAAACATTAACCTTGTCTTAGAAACACAAAAGAATGTTGTGTTTAAACATTAACCTTGTCTTAGAAACACAAGAGAATGTTGTGTTTTGTTTAAACATTAACCTTGTCTTAGAAACACAAGAGAATGTTGTGTTTTGTTTAAACATTAACCTTGTCTTAGAAAACACAAGAAGAATGTTGTGTTTTGTTTAAACATTAACCTTGTCTTAGAAACACAAGAGAATGTTGTGTTTTGTTTAAACATTAACCTTGTCTTAGAAACACAAGAGAATGTTGTGTTTTGTTTAAACATTAACCTTGTCTTAGAAACACAAGAGAATGTTGTGTTTTGTTTAAACATTAACCTTGTCTTAGAAACACAAGAGAATGTTGTGTTTTGTTTAAACATTAACCTTGTCTTAGAAACACAAGAGAATGTTGTGTTTTGTTTAAACATTAACCTTGTCTTAGAAACACAAGAGAATGTTGTGTTTTGTTTAAACATTAACCTTGTCTTAGAAACACAAGAGAATGTTGTGTTTTGTTTAAACATTAACCTTGTCTTACACACACAAGAGAATGTTGTGTTTTGTTTAAACATTAACCTTGTCTTAGAAACAGAAGAGAATGTTGTGTTTTGTTTAAACAATAACCTTGTCTTAGAAAAACAAGAAAATGTTGTAAGTTTTGTTTAAACATTAACCTTGTCTTAGAAACACAAGAGAATGTTGTGTTTTGTTTAAACATTAACCTTGTCTTAGAAACACAAGAGAATGTTGTGTTTTGTTTAAACATTAACCTTGTCTTAGAAACACAAGAGAATGTTGTGTTTTGTTTAAACATTAACCTTGTCTTAGAAACACAAGAGAATGTTGTGTTTTGTTTAAACATTAACCTTGTCTTAGAAAACAAGAGAATGTTGTGTTTTGTTTAAACATTAACCTTGTCTTAGAAACACAAGAGAATGTTGTGTTTTGTTTAAACATTAACCTTGTCTTAGAAACACAAGAGAATGTTTTGTGTTTAGAAACACAAGAGAATGTTGTGTTTTGTTTAAACATTAACCTTGTCTTAGAAACACAAGAGAATGTTGTGTTTTGTTTAAACATTAACCTTGTCTTAGAAACACAAGAGAATGTTGTGTTTTGTTTAAACATTAACCTTGTCTTAGAAACACAAGAGAATGTTGTGTTTTGTTTAAACATTAACCTTGTCTTAGAAACACAAGAGAATGTTGTGTTTTGTTTAAACATTAACCTTGTCTTAGAAACACAAGAGAATGTTGTGTTTTGTTTAAACATTAACCTTGTCTTAGAAACACAATGTTGTGTTTTGTTTAAACAGAATGTTGTGTTTTGTTTAAACATTAACCTTGTCTTAGAAACACAAGAGAATGTTGTGTTTTGTTTAAACATTAACCTTGTCTTAGAAACACAAGAGAATGTTGTGTTTTGTTTAAACATTAACCTTGTCTTAGAAACACAAGAGAATGTTGTGTTTTGTTTAAACATTAACCTTGTCTTAGAAACACAAGAGAATGTTGTGTTTTGTTTAAACATTAACCTTGTCTTAGAAACACAAAAGAATGTTGTGTTTTGTTTAAACATTAACCTTGTCTTAGAAACACAAGAGAATGTTGTGTTTTGTTTAAACATTAACCTTGTCTTAGAAACACAAGAGAATGTTGTGTTTTGTTTAAACATTAACCTTGTCTTAGAAACACAAGAGAATGTTGTGTTTTGTTTAAACATTAACCTTGTCTTAGAAACACAAGAGAATGTTGTGTTTTGTTTAAACATTAACCTTGTCTTAGAAACACAAGAGAATGTTGTGTTTTGTTTAAACATTAACCTTGTCTTAGAAACACAAGAGAATGTTGTGTTTTGTTTAAACATTAACCTTGTCTTAGAAACACAAGAGAATGTTGTGTTTTGTTTAAACATTAACCTTGTCTTAGAAACACAAGAGAATGTTGTGTTTTGTTTAAACATTAACCTTGTCTTAGAAACACAAGAGAATGTTGTGTTTTGTTTAAACATTAACCTTGTCTTAGAAACATCAAAGAATGTTGTGTTTTGTTTAAACATTAACCTTGTCTTAGAAACACAAGAGAATGTTTGTGTTTAAACATTAACCTTGTCTTAGAAACACAAGAGAATTAACCTTGTCTTAGAAACACAAGAGAATGTTGTGTTTTGTTTAAACAAAGAATTAACCTTGTCTTAGAAACACAAGAGAATGTTGTGTTTTGTTTAAACATTAACCTTGTCTTAGAAACACAAGAGAATGTTGTGTTTTGTTTAAATATTAACCTTGTCTTAGAAACACAAGAGAATGTTGTGTTTTGTTTAAACATTAACCTTGTCTTAGAAACACAAGAGAATGTTGTGTTTTGTTTAAACATTAACCTTGTCTTAGAAACACAAGAGAATGTTGTGTTTTGTTTAAACATTAACCTTGTCTTAGAAACACAAGAGAATGTTGTGTTTTGTTTAAACATTAACCTTGTCTTAGAAACACAAGAGAATGTTGTGTTTTGTTTAAACATTAACCTTGTCTTAGAAACACAAGAGAATGTTGTGTTTTGTTTAAACATTAACCTTGTCTTAGAAACACAAGAGAATGTTGTGTTTTGTTTAAACATTAACCTTGTCTTAGAAACACAAGAGAATGTTGTGTTTTGTTTAAACATTAACCTTGTCTTAGAAACACAAGAGAATGTTGTGTTTTGTTTAAACATTAACCTTGTCTTAGAAACACAAGAGAATGTTGTGTTTTGTTTAAACATTAACCTTGTCTTAGAAACACAAGAGAATGTTGTGTTTTGTTTAAACATTAACCTTGTCTTAGAAACACAAGAGAACCTTTAAATATTAACCTTGTCTTAGAAACACAAGAGAATGTTGTGTTTTGTTTAAACATTAACCTTGTCTTAGAAACACAAGAGAATGTTGTGTTTTGTTTAAATATTAACCTTGTCTTAGAAACACAAGAGAATGTTGTGTTTTGTTTAAACATTAACCTTGTCTTAGAAACACAAGAGAATGTTGTGTTTTGTTTAAACATTAACCTTGTCTTAGAAACACAAGAGAATGTTGTGTTTTGTTTAAACATTAACCTTGTCTTAGAAACACAAGAGAATGTTGTGTTTAAACATTAACCTTGTCTTAGAAACACAAGAGAATGTTGTGTTTTGTTTAAACATTAACCTTGTCTTAGAAACACAAGAGAATGTTGTGTTTTGTTTAAACATTAACCTTGTCTTAGAAACACAAGAGAATGTTGTGTTTTGTTTAAACATTAACCTTGTTAGAAAACATTAACCTTGTCTTAGAAACACAAGAGAATGTTGTGTTTTGTTTAAACATTAACCTTGTCTTAGAAACACAAGAGAATGTTGTGTTTTGTTTAAACATTAACCTTGTCTTAGAAACACAAGAGAATGTTGTGTTTTGTTTAAACATTAACCTTGTCTTAGAAACACAAGAGAATGTTGTGTTTTGTTTAAATATTAACCTTGTCTTAGAAACACAAGAGAATGTTGTGTTTTGTTTTATTAACCTTGTCTTAGAAACACAAGAGAATGTTGTGTTTTGTTTAAACATTAACCTTGTCTTAGAAACACAAGAGAATGTTGTGTTTTGTTTAAACATTAACCTTGTCTTAGAAACACAAGAGAATGTTGTGTTTTGTTTAAACATTAACCTTGTCTTAGAAACACAAGAGAATGTTGTGTTTTGTTTAAACATTAACCTTGTCTTAGAAACACAAGAGAATGTTGTGTTTTGTTTAAACATTAACCTTGTCTTAGAAACACAAGAGAATGTTGTGTTTTGTTTAAACATTAACCTTGTCTTAGAAACACAAGAGAATGTTGTGTTTTGTTTAAACATTAAAAGAGAATGTTGTGTTTTGTTTAAACATTAACCTTGTCTTAGAAACACAAGAGAATGTTGTGTTTTGTTTAAACACTTAGAAACACAAGAGAATGTTGTGTTTTGTTTAAACAATAACCTTGTCTTAGAAACACAAGAAAATGTTGTGTTTTGTTTAAACATTAACCTTGTCTTAGAAACACAAGAGAATGTTGTGTTTTGTTTAAACATTAACCTTGTCTTAGAAACACAAGAGAATGTTGTGTTTTGTTTAAACATTAACCTTGTCTTAGAAACACAAGAGAATGTTGTGTTTTGTTTAAACATTAACCTTGTCTTAGAAACACAAGAGAATGTTGTGTTTTGTTTAAACATTAACCTTGTCTTAGAAACACAAGAGAATGTTGTGTTTTGTTTAAACATTAACCTTGTCTTAGAAACACAAGAGAATGTTGTGTTTTGTTTAAACATTAACCTTGTCTTAGAAACACAAGAGAATGTTGTGTTTTGTTTAAACATTAACCTTGTCTTAGAAACACAAGAGAATGTTGTGTTTTGTTTAAACATTAACCTTGTCTTAGAAACACAAGAGAATGTTGTGTTTTGTTTAAATATTAACCTTGTCTTAGAAACACAAGAGAATGTTGTGTTTTGTTTAAACATTAACCTTGTCTTAGAAACATCAAAGAATGTTGTGTTTTGTTTAAACATTAACCTTGTCTTAGAAACACAAGAGAATGTTGTGTTTTGTTTAAACATTAACCTTGTCTTAGAAACACAAGAGAATGTTGTGTTTTGTTTAAACATTAACCTTGTCTTAGAAACACAAGAGAATGTTGTGTTTTGTTTAAACATTAACCTTGTCTTAGAAACACAAGAGAATGTTGTGTTTTGTTTAAACATTAACCTTGTCTTAGAAACACAAGAGAATGTTGTGTTTTGTTTAAACATTAACCTTGTCTTAGAAACACAAGAGAATGTTGTGTTTTGTTTAAACATAACCTTGTGTTAACCTTGTCTTAGAAACACAAGAGAATGTTGTGTTTTGTTTAAACATTAACCTTGTCTTAGAAACACAAGAGAATGTTGTGTTTAAACATTAACCTTGTTTAGAACATTAACCTTGTCTTAGAAACACAAGAGAATGTTGTGTTTTGTTTAAACATTAACCTTGTCTTAGAAACACAAGAGAATGTTGTGTTTTGTTTAAACATTAACCTTGTCTTAGAAACACAAGAGAATGTTGTGTTTTGTTTAAACATTAACCTTGTCTTAGAACATTAACCTTGTCTTAGAAACACAAGAGAATGTTGTGTTTTGTTTAAACATTAACCTTGTCTTAGAAACACAAGAGAATGTTGTGTTTTGTTTAAACATTAACCTTGTCTTAGAAACACAAGAGAATGTTGTGTTTTGTTTAAACATTAACCTTGTCTTAGAAACACAAGAGAATGTTGTGTTTTGTTTAAACATTAACCTTGTCTTAGAAACACAAGAGAATGTTGTGTTTTGTTTAAACATTAACCTTGTCTTAGAAACACAAGAGAAGAATGTTGTGTTTTGTTTAAACATTAACCTTGTCTTAGAAACACAAGAAAATGTTGTGTTTTGTTTGAACATTAACCTTGTCTTAGAAACACAAGAGAATGTTGTGTTTTGTTTAAATATTAACCTTGTCTTAGAAACACAAAAGAATGTTGTGTTTTGTTTAAACATTAACCTTGTCTTAGAAACACAAGAGAATGTTGTGTTTTGTTTAAACATTAACCTTGTCTTAGAAACACAAGAGAATGTTGTGTTTTGTTTAAACATTAACCTTGTCTTAGAAACACAAGAATGTTGTGTTTTGTTTAAACATTAACCTTGTCTTAGAAACACAAGAAGAATGTTGTGTTTTGTTTAAACATTAACCTTGTCTTAGAAACACAAGAGAATGTTGTGTTTTGTTTAAACATTAACCTTGTCTTAGAAACACAAGAGAATGTTGTGTTTTGTTTAAACATTAACCTTGTCTTAGAAACACAAGAGAATGTTGTGTTTTGTTTAAACATTAACCTTGTCTTAGAAACACAAGAGAATGTTGTGTTTTGTTTAAACATTAACCTTGTCTTAGAAACACAAGAGAATGTTGTGTTTTGTTTAAACATTAACCTTGTCTTAGAAACACAAGAGAATGTTGTGTTTTGTTTAAACATTAACCTTGTCTTAGAAACACAAGAGAATGTTGTGTTTTGTTTAAACATTAACCTTGTCTTAGAAACACAAGAGAATGTTGTGTTTTGTTTAAACATTAACCTTGTCTTAGAAACACAAGAGAATGTTGTGTTTTGTTTAAACATTAACCTTGTCTTAGAAACACAAGAGAATGTTGTGTTTTGTTTATTAACCATTAGAAACACAAGAGAATGTTGTGTTTTGTTTAAACATTAACCTTAGAAACACAAGAGAATGTTGTGTTTTGTTTAAACATTAACCTTGTCTTAGAAACACAAGAGAATGTTGTGTTTTGTTTAAACATTAACCTTGTCTTAGAAACACAAGAGAATGTTGTGTTTTGTTTAAACATTAACCTTGTCTTAGAAACACAAGAGAATGTTGTGTTTTGTTTAAACATTAACCTTGTCTTAGAAACACAAGAGAATGTTGTGTTTTGTTTAAACATTAACCTTGTCTTAGAAACACAAGAGAATGTTGTGTTTTGTTTAAACATTAACCTTGTCTTAGAAACACAAGAGAATGTTGTGTTTTGTTTAAACATTAACCTTGTCTTAGAAACACAAGAGAATGTTGTGTTTTGTTTAAACATTAACCTTGTCTTAGAAACACAAGAGAATGTTGTGTTTTGTTTAAACATTAACCTTGTCTTAGAAACACAAGAGAATGTTGTGTTTTGTTTAAACATTAACCTTGTCTTAGAAACACAAAGAGAATGTTGTGTTTTGTTTAAACATTAACCTTGTCTTAGAAACACAAGAGAATGTTGTGTTTTGTTTAAACATTAACCTTGTCTTAGAAACACAAAGAAGAATGTTGTGTTTTAGTTTAAAGAATTAACCTTGTCTTAGAAACACAAGAGAATGTTGTGTTTTGTTTAAACATTAACCTTGTCTTAGAAACACAAGAGAATGTTGTGTTTTGTTTAAACATTAACCTTGTCTTAGAAACACAAGAGAATGTTGTGTTTTGTTTAAACATTAACCTTGTCTTAGAAACACAAGAGAATGTTGTGTTTTGTTTAAACATTAACCTTGTCTTAGAAACACAAGAGAATGTTGTGTTTTGTTTAAACATTAACCTTGTCTTAGAAACACAAGAGAATGTTGTGTTTTGTTTAAACATTAACCTTGTCTTAGAAACACAAGAGAATGTTGTGTTTTGTTTAAACATTAACCTTGTCTTAGAAACACAAGAGAATGTTGTGTTTTGTTTAAACATTAACCTTGTCTTAGAAACACAAGAGAATGTTGTGTTTTGTTTAAACATTAACCTTGTCTTAGAAACACAAGAGAATGTTGTGTTTTGTTTAAACATTAACCTTGTCTTAGAAACACAAGAGAATGTTGTGTTTTGTTTAAACATTAACCTTGTCTTAGAAACACAAGAGAATGTTGTGTTTTGTTTAAACATTAACCTTGTCTTAGAAACACAAGAGAATGTTGTGTTTTGTTTAAACATTAACCTTGTCTTAGAAACACAAGAGAATGTTGTGTTTTGTTTAAACATTAACCTTGTCTTAGAAACACAAGAGAATGTTGTGTTTTGTTTAAACATTAACCTTGTCTTAGAAACACAAGAGAATGTTGTGTTTTGTTTAAACATTAACCTTGTCTTAGAAACACAAGAGAATGTTGTGTTTTGTTTAAACATTAACCTTGTCTTAGAAACACAAGAGAATGTTGTGTTTTGTTTAAACATTAACCTTGTCTTAGAAACACAAGAGAATGTTGTGTTTTGTTTAAACATTAACCTTGTCTTAGAAACACAAGAAAATGTTGTGTTTTGTTTAAACATTAACCTTGTCTTAGAAACACAAGAGAATGTTGTGTTTTGTTTAAACATTAACCTTGTCTTAGAAACACAAGAGAATGTTGTGTTTTGTTTAAACATTAACCTTGTCTTAGAAACACAAGAGAATGTTGTGTTTTGTTTAAACATTAACCTTGTCTTAGAAACACAAGAGAATGTTTTGTTTAAACATTAACCTTGTCTTAGAAACACAAGAGAATTTGTGTTTTTTAAACATTAACCTTGTCTTAGAAACACAAGAGAATGTTGTGTTTTGTTTAAACATTAACCTTGTCTTAGAAACACAAGAGAATGTTGTGTTTTGTTTAAACATTAACCTTGTCTTAGAAACACAAGAAAGAATGTTGTGTTTTGTTTAAACATTAACCTTGTCTTAGAAACACAAGAGAATGTTGTGTTTTGTTTAAACATTAACCTTGTCTTAGAAACACAAGAGAATGTTGTGTTTTTTGTTTAAACAAGAGAATTAACCTTGTCTTAGAAACACAAGAGAAGAATGTTGTGTTTTGTTTAAATATTAACCTTGTCTTAGAAACACAAGAGAATGTTGTGTTTTTTGTTTAAACAAGAGAATGTTGTGTTTTGTTTTAACCTTGTCTTAGAAACACAAGAGAATGTTGTGTTTTGTTTAAACATTAACCTTGTCTTAGAAACACAAGAGAATGTTGTGTTTTGTTTAAACATTAACCTTGTCTTAGAAACACAAGAGAATGTTGTGTTTTGTTTAAACATTAACCTTGTCTTAGAAACACAAGAGAATGTTGTGTTTTGTTTAAACATTAACCTTGTCTTAGAAACACAAGAGAATGTTGTGTTTTGTTTAAACATTAACCTTGTCTTAGAAACACAAGAGAATGTTGTGTTTTGTTTAAACATTAACCTTGTCTTAGAAACACAAGAGAATGTTGTGTTTTGTTTAAACATTAACCTTGTCTTAGAAACACAAGAGAATGTTGTGTTTTGTTTAAACATTAACCTTGTCTTAGAAACACAAGAGAATGTTGTGTTTTGTTTAAACATTAACCTTGTCTTAGAAACACAAGAGAATGTTGTGTTTTGTTTAAACATTAACCTTGTCTTAGAAACACAAGAGAATGTTGTGTTTTGTTTAAACATTAACCTTGTCTTAGAAACACAAGAGAATGTTGTGTTTTGTTTAGAAAACAAGAGAATTAACCTTGTCTTAGAAACACAAGAGAATGTTGTGTTTTGTTTAAACATTAACCTTGTCTTTAATGTTGTGTTTTGTTTAAACATTAACCTTGTCTTAGAAACACAAGAGAATGTTGTGTTTTGTTTAAACATTAACCTTGTCTTAGAAACACAAGAGAATGTTGTGTTTTGTTTAAACATTAACCTTGTCTTAGAAACACAAGAGAATGTTGTGTTTTGTTTAAACATTAACCTTGTCTTAGAAACACAAGAGAATGTTGTGTTTTGTTTAAACATTAACCTTGTCTTAGAAACACAAGAGAATGTTGTGTTTTGTTTAAACATTAACCTTGTCTTAGAAACACAAGAGAATGTTGTGTTTTGTTTAAACATTAACCTTGTCTTAGAAACACAAGAGAATGTTGTGTTTTGTTTAAACATTAACCTTGTCTTAGAAAACAAGAGAATGTTGTGTTTTGTTTAAACACCTTGTCTTAGAAACACAAGAATGTTGTGTTTTGTTTAAACATTAACCTTGTCTTAGAAACACAAGAGAATGTTGTGTTTTGTTTAAACATTAACCTTGTCTTAGAAACACAAGAGAATGTTGTGTTTTGTTTAAACATTAACCTTGTCTTAGAAACACAAGAGAATGTTGTGTTTTGTTTAAACATTAACCTTGTCTTAGAAACACAAGAGAATGTTGTGTTTTGTTTAAACATTAACCTTGTCTTAGAAACAAAAGAATGTTGTGTTTTGTTTAAATATTAACCTTGTCTTAGAAACACAAGAGAATGTTGTGTTTTGTTTAAACATTAACCTTGTCTTAGAAACACAAGAGAATGTTGTGTTTTGTTTTAACCTTGTCTTTAAATGTTGTGTTTTGTTTAAACATTAACCTTGTCTTAGAAACACAAAGAATGTTGTGTTTTGTTTAAACATTAACCTTGTCTTAGAAACACAAGAGAATGTTGTGTTTTGTTTTATTAACCTTGTCTTAGAAACACAAGAGAATTAACCTTGTCTTAGAAACACAAGAGAATGTTGTGTTTTGTTTAAACATTAACCTTGTCTTAGAAACACAAGAGAATGTTGTGTTTTGTTTAAACATTAACCTTGTCTTAGAAACACAAGAGAATGTTGTGTTTTGTTTAAACATTAACCTTGTCTTAGAAACACAAGAGAATGTTGTGTTTTGTTTAAACATTAACCTTGTCTTAGAAACACAAGAGAATGTTGTGTTTTGTTTAAACATTAACCTTGTCTTAGAAACACAAGAGAATGTTGTGTTTTGTTTAAACATTAACCTTGTCTTAGAAACACAAGAGAATGTTGTGTTTTGTTTAAACATTAACCTTGTCTTAGAAACACAAGAGAATGTTGTGTTTTGTTTAAACATTAACCTTGTCTTAGAAACACAAGAGAATGTTGTGTTTTGTTTAAACATTAACCTTGTCTTAGAAACACAAGAGAATGTTGTGTTTTGTTTAAATATTAACCTTGTCTTAGAAACACAAGAGAATGTTGTGTTTTGTTTAAACATTAACCTTGTCTTAGAAACACAAGAGAATGTTGTGAAACCTTGTCTTAGAAACACAAGAGAATGTTGTGTTTTGTTTAAACATTAACCTTGTCTTAGAAACACAAGAGAATGTTGTGTTTTGTTTAAACATTAACCTTGTCTTAGAAACACAAGAGAATGTTGTGTTTTGTTTAAACATTAACCTTGTCTTAGAAACACAAGAGAATGTTGTGTTTTGTTTAAACATTAACCTTGTCTTAGAAACACAAGAGAATGTTGTGTTTTGTTTAAACATTAACCTTGTCTTAGAAACACAAGAGAATGTTGTGTTTTGTTTAAACATTAACCTTGTCTTAGAAACACAAGAGAATGTTGTGTTTTGTTTAAATATTAACCTTGTCTTAGAAACACAAGAGAATGTTGTGTTTTGTTTAAACATTAACCTTGTCTTAGAAACACAAGAGAATGTTGTGTTTTGTTTAAACATTAGAAACACTTGTCTTAGAAACACAAGAGAATGTTGTGTTTTGTTTAAACATTAACCTTGTCTTAGAAACACAAGAGAATGTTGTGTTTTGTTTAAACATTAACCTTGTCTTAGAAACACAAGAGAATGTTGTGTTTTGTTTAATGTTGTGTTTTGTTTATTAACCTTGTCTTAGAAACACAAGAGAATGTTGTGTTTTGTTTAAACATTAACCTTGTCTTAGAAACACAAGAGAATGTTGTGTTTTGTTTAAACATTAACCTTGTCTTAGAAACACAAGAGAATGTTGTGTTTTGTTTAAACATTAACCTTGTCTTAGAAACACAAGAGAATGTTGTGTTTTGTTTAAACATTAACCTTGTCTTAGAAACACAAGAGAATGTTGTGTTTTGTTTAAACATTAACCTTGTCTTAGAAACACAAGAGAATTTGTGTTTTGTTTAAACATTAACCTTGTCTTAGAAACACAAGAGAATGTTGTGTTTTGTTTAAACATTAACCTTGTCTTAGAAACACAAGAGAATGTTGTGTTTTGTTTAAACATTAACCTTGTCTTAGAAACACAAGAGAATGTTGTGTTTTGTTTAAACATTAACCTTGTCTTAGAAACACAAGAGAATGTTGTGTTTTGTTTAAACATTAACCTTGTCTTAGAAACACAAGAGAATGTTGTGTTTTGTTTAAACATTAACCTTGTCTTAGAAACACAAGAGAATGTTGTGTTTTGTTTAAACATTAACCTTGTCTTAGAAACACAAGAGAATGTTGTGTTTTGTTTAAACATTAACCTTGTCTTAGAAACACAAGAGAATGTTGTGTTTTGTTTAAACATTAACCTTGTCTTAGAAACACAAGAGAATGTTGTGTTTTGTTTAAACATTAACCTTGTCTTAGAAACACAAGAGAATGTTGTGTTTTGTTTAAACATTAACCTTGTCTTAGAAACACAAGAGAATGTTGTGTTTTGTTTAAAATTAATTAACCAAGAGAATGTTGTGTTTTGTCTTAGAAACACAAGAGAATGTTGTGTTTTGTTTAAACATTAACCTTGTCTTAGAAAACACAAGAGAATGTTGTGTTTTGTTTAAACATTAACCTTGTCTTAGAAACACAAAAAATGTTGTGTTTTGTTTAAACATTAACCTTGTCTTAGAAACACAAGAGAATGTTGTGTTTTGTTTAAACATTAACCTTGTCTTAGAAACACAAGAGAATGTTGTGTTTTGTTTAAACATTAACCTTGTCTTAGAAACACAAGAGAATGTTGTGTTTTGTTTAAACATTAACCTTGTCTTAGAAACACAAGAGAATGTTGTGTTTTGTTTAAACATTAACCTTGTCTTAGAAACACAAGAGAATGTTGTGTTTTGTTTAAACATTAACCTTGTCTTAGAAACACAAGAGAATGTTGTGTTTTGTTTAAACATTAACCTTGTCTTAGAAACACAAGAGAATGTTGTGTTTTGTTTAAACATTAACCTTGTCTTAGAAACACAAGAGAATGTTGTGTTTTGTTTAAACATTAACCTTGTCTTAGAAACACAAGAGAATGTTGTGTTTTGTTTAAACATTAACCTTGTCTTAGAAACACAAGAGAATGTTGTGTTTTGTTTAAACATTAACCTTGTCTTAGAAACACAAGAGAATGTTGTGTTTTGTTTAAACATTAACCTTGTCTTAGAAACACAAGAGAATGTTGTGTTTTGTTTAAACATTAACCTTGTCTTAGAAACACAAGAGAATGTTGTGTTTTGTTTAAACATTAACCTTGTCTTAGAAACACAAGAGAATGTTGTGTTTTGTTTAAACATTAACCTTGTCTTAGAAACACAAGAGAATGTTGTGTTTTGTTTAAACATTAACCTTGTTTAACACAAGAGAATGTTGTGTTTTGTTTATTAACCTTGTCTTAGAAACACAAGAGAATGTTGTGTTTTGTTTAAACATTAACCTTGTCTTAGAAACACAAGAGAATGTTGTGTTTTGTTTAAACATTAACCTTGTCTTAGAAACACAAGAGAATGTTGTGTTTTGTTTAAACACCTTGTTAACCTTGTCTTAGAAACACAAGAGAATGTTTGTTTTGTTTTGTTTAGAAAACAAGAGAATTAACCTTGTCTTAGAAACACAAGAGAATGTTGTGTTTTGTTTAAACATTAACCTTGTCTTAGAAACACAAGAGAATGTTGTGTTTTGTTTAAACATTAACCTTGTCTTAGAAACACAAGAGAATGTTGTGTTTTGTTTAAACATTAACCTTGTCTTAGAAACACAAGAGAATGTTGTGTTTTGTTTAAACATTAACCTTGTCTTAGAAACACAAGAGAATGTTGTGTTTTGTTTTGTTTAAACAAGAGAATTAACCTTGTCTTAGAAACACAAAAGAATGTTGTGTTTTGTTTAAACATTAACCTTGTCTTAGAAACACAAGAGAATGTTGTGTTTTGTTTAAACATTAACCTTGTCTTAGAAACACAAGAGAATGTTGTGTTTTGTTTAAACATTAACCTTGTCTTAGAAACACAAGAGAATGTTGTGTTTTGTTTAAATATTAACCTTGTCTTAGAAACACAAGAGAATGTTGTGTTTTGTTTAAACATTAACCTTGTCTTAGAAACACAAGAGAATGTTGTGTTTTGTTTAAACATTAACCTTGTCTTAGAAACACAAGAGAATGTTGTGTTTTGTTTAAATATTAACCTTGTCTTAGAAACACAAGAGAATGTTGTGTTTTGTTTAAACATTAACCTTGTCTTAGAAACACAAGAGAATGTTGTGTTTTGTTTAAACATTAACCTTGTCTTAGAAACACAAGAGAATGTTGTGTTTTGTTTAAACATTAACCTTGTCTTAGAAACACAAGAGAATGTTGTGTTTTGTTTAAACATTAACCTTGTCTTAGAAACACAAGAGAATGTTGTGTTTTGTTTAAACATTAACCTTGTCTTAGAAACACAAGAGAATGTTGTGTTTTGTTTAAACATTAACCTTGTCTTAGAAACACAAGAGAATGTTGTGTTTTGTTTAAACATTAACCTTGTCTTAGAAAAACAAGAAAATTTTTTAAGTTTTGTTTAAACATTAACCTTGTCTTAGAAACACAAGAGAATGTTGTGTTTTGTTTAAACATTAACCTTGTCTTAGAAACACAAGAGAATGTTGTGTTTTGTTTAAACATTAACCTTGTCTTAGAAACACAAGAGAATGTTGTGTTTTGTTTAAACATTAACCTTGTCTTAGAAACACAAGAGAATGTTGTGTTTTGTTTAAACATTAACCTTGTCTTAGAAACACAAGAGAATGTTGTGTTTTGTTTAAACATTAACCTTGTCTTAGAAACACAAGAGAATGTTGTGTTTTGTTTAAACATTAACCTTGTCTTAGAAACACAAGAGAATGTTGTGTTTTGTTTAAACATTAACCTTGTCTTAGAAACACAAGAGAATGTTGTGTTTTGTTTAAACATTAACCTTGTCTTAGAAACACAAGAGAATGTTGTGTTTTGTTTAAATATTAACCTTGTCTTAGAAACACAAGAGAATGTTGTGTTTTGTTTAAACATTAACCTTGTCTTAGAAACACAAGAGAATGTTGTGTTTTGTTTAAACATTAACCTTGTCTTAGAAACACAAGAGAATGTTGTGTTTTGTTTAATCATTAACCTTGTCTTAGAAACACAAGAGAATGTTGTGTTTTGTTTAAATATTAACCTTGTCTTAGAAACACAAGAGAATGTTGTGTTTTGTTTAAACATTAACCTTGTCTTAGAAACACAAGAGAATGTTGTGTTTTGTTTAAACATTAACCTTGTCTTAGAAACACAAGAGAATGTTGTGTTTTGTTTAAACATTAACCTTGTCTTAGAAACACAAGAGAATGTTGTGTTTTGTTTAAACATTAACCTTGTCTTAGAAACACAAGAGAATGTTGTGTTTTGTTTAAACATTAACCTTGTCTTAGAAACACAAGAGAATGTTGTGTTTTGTTTAAACATTAACCTTGTCTTAGAAACACAAGAGAATGTTGTGTTTTGTTTAGAATAAACATTAACCTTGTCTTAGAAACACAAGAGAATGTTGTGTTTTGTTTAATCATTAACCTTGTCTTAGAAACACAAGAGAATGTTGTGTTTTGTTTAAACATTAACCTTGTCTTAGAAACACAAGAGAATGTTGTGTTTTGTTTAAACATTAACCTTGTCTTAGAAACACAAGAGAATGTTGTGTTTTGTTTAAATATTAACCTTGTCTTAGAAACACAAGAGAATGTTGTGTTTTGTTTAAATATTAACCTTGTCTTAGAAACACAAGAGAATGTTGTGTTTTGTTTAAACATTAACCTTGTCTTAGAAACACAAGAGAATGTTGTGTTTTGTTTAAACATTAACCTTGTCTTAGAAACACAAGAGAATGTTGTGTTTTGTTTAAATCATTAACCTTGTCTTAGAAACACAAGAGAATGTTGTGTTTTGTTTAAATATTAACCTTGTCTTAGAAACACAAGAGAATGTTGTGTTTTGTTTAAATATTAACCTTGTCTTAGAAACACAAGAGAATGTTGTGTTTTGTTTAAATATTAACCTTGTCTTAGAAACACAAGAGAATGTTGTGTTTTGTTTAAATATTAACCTTGTCTTAGAAACACAAGAGAATGTTGTGTTTTGTTTAAACATTAACCTTGTCTTAGAAACACAAGAGAATGTTGTGTTTTGTTTAATCATTAACCTTGTCTTAGAAACACAAGAGAATGTTGTGTTTTGTTTAAATATTAACCTTGTCTTAGAAACACAAGAGAATGTTGTGTTTTGTTTAATCATTAACCTTGTCTTAGAAACACAAGAGAATGTTGTGTTTTGTTTAAATATTAACCTTGTCTTAGAAACACAAGAGAATGTTGTGTTTTGTTTAAATATTAACCTTGTCTTAGAAACACAAGAGAATGTTGTGTTTTGTTTAAATATTAACCTTGTCTTAGAAACACAAGAGAATGTTGTGTTTTGTTTAAATATTAACCTTGTCTTAGAAACACAAGAGAATGTTGTGTTTTGTTTAAACATTAACCTTGTCTTAGAAACACAAGAGAATGTTGTGTTTTGTTTAAACATTAACCTTGTCTTAGAAACACAAGAGAATGTTGTGTTTTGTTTAATCATTAACCTTGTCTTAGAAACACAAGAGAATGTTGTGTTTTGTTTAAATATTAACCTTGTCTTAGAAACACAAGAGAATGTTGTGTTTTGTTTAAATATTAACCTTGTCTTAGAAACACAAAAAAATGTTTTGTTTTGTTTAAACATTAACCTTGTCTTAGAAACACAAGAGAATGTTGTGTTTTGTTTAATCATTAACCTTGTCTTAGAAACACAAGAGAATGTTGTGTTTTGTTTAAACATTAACCTTGTCTTAGAAACACAAGAGAATGTTGTGTTTTGTTTAATCATTAACCTTGTCTTAGAAACACAAGAGAATGTTGTGTTTTGTTTAAATATTAACCTTGTCTTAGAAACACAAGAGAATGTTATGTTTTGTTTAAATATTAACCTTGTCTTAGAAACACAAGAGAATGTTGTGTTTTGTTTAAATATTAACCTTGTCTTAGAAACACAAGAGAATGTTGTGTTTTGTTTAAACATTAACCTTGTCTTAGAAACACAAGAGAATGTTGTGTTTTGTTTAAATATTAACCTTGTCTTAGAAACACAAGAGAATGTTATGTTTTGTTTAAATATTAACCTTGTCTTAGAAACACAAGAGAATGTTGTGTTTTGTTTAAATATTAACCTTGTCTTAGAAACACAAGAGAATGTTGTGTTTTGTTTAAACATTAACCTTGTCTTAGAAACACAAGAGAATGTTGTATTTTGTTAACCATTTCGGGTGTTGTTGTGTTTTTGTCCTTAATTCTGTTTAAGTTTTAAATAAAGCTTCATCTATCATAAACACTGTTTTCGTTGAATTATGAGCTTCTTGTTAGGACAGCGGTAAGTTTTCGGACTCTAAAATCCAGTGTCTGATTCCCGACAATAACACATCAATAGCCTAATGTACCTTTGCTGTAAAAGAAACACCAACTACAATAATGGGGGAATTACAAACATACAAACATCTCACTCACAGGATGTAGCTTTCTCGGTCACAGTAAGTTTTCACAACACACACAGGATGTAGCTTTGATAGTTAAAGTACGTTTGGACAACATACACAGGATGTAGCTTTGATAGTTAAAGTACGTTCAGACAACACTCACAGGATGTAGCTTTGTTGGTTAAAGAATCTTCAGACAACACTTACAAGATGTAGCTTTGTAGGTTAAAGTACATTTGGACAACACACATTGTATGCAGCTTGGTTAGTTAAAGTACGTTTATACAACACTAACGGAATGTAGCTTTGCTAGTTAAAGTACGTTTAGACACTACTCACAGGACTCAGGTTTGCTGGTATTAGTACGTTTATACAACACTAACGGAATGTAGCTTTTTTAGTTATAGTACCTTCATACAACACTCACAGGATGTAGCTTTGTTAGTTAAAGTACCATCAGACAGCACTCACAGAAATTTGCTTTGTTAGTTAAAATACGTTTTGACAACACTCACAGGATGTAGCTTTGTCAGTTAAAGTACCTTTACACAACACTCACAGGATGTAGCTAGCTTTGTTGGTTAAAGTACCTTTAGACAACTCTCACAGGATGTAGCTTTGTAGTTTAAAGTACCTTCAGAAAACACTCACAGTACGTAGCTCTTTTAGTTATAGTACCTTTAGACAACACTCACAGGATGCACCTTTTGGACAACACTCACAAGATATAGCTTTGATCGTTAAAGTTCCTTTAGACAACACTCACAGGATGTAGCTTTGAAGGTTAAAGTACCTTTATACAACACTCACAGAATGTAGCTTTTTTAGTTATGGTACCTTTAGACAACACTCACAGGATGTAGCTTTGTAGTTTAAAGTACGTGTAGACAACAATCACAGGATGTTGCTTTGTTAGTTAGAGTACCTTTAGACAATTCTCACAGGATGTAGGTTTGTAAGTTAAACAACCTTCAGACAACACTTACAGGATTTACTTTTAGACAACAATCAGGGTATGTAGCTTTTTAGTCAGAGTACTTTTAGACAATGCTCACAGGATGTAGCTTTGTTGTTTAACGTATTTTTAGCAACACTTATAGAATGTAACTTTGTTAGTTAAACTACCTTTAGACAACATTCACAGAATGTAGCTGTGTTCGTTAAAGTATCTTTAGACAACACTCACAGGATGTAGCTTTAGTCAACACTCACAGGATGTAGCTTTTTCGGTTAAAGTACGTTTAGACAATACTCACAGAATGTAGCATTTTTGGGAAAATACGTTTACACAACACTCCAGGATGTATCATTGTTTGTTAAAGTACGTATAAACAACACTCACAGGATGCAGCTTTGTTAGTTGAAGTACCTTTAGACAACACTCACAGGGTGTGGCTTTGATGTTTAACGTATTTTTAGCAACACTCATAGAATGGAAATTTGTTATTTAAACTACCTTTAAACAACACTCACAGGATGTAGCTTTAGACAACACTCACAGAATGTAGCTTTGTAGTTTAAAGTACCTTCAGAAAACACTCACAGTACGTAGCTCTTTTAGTTATAGTTCCTTTAGACAACACTCACAAGATGCGGCGTTAGTGGTTAAGGAACATTCAGACAACACTCACAGGATGTAACTTTGTTAGTTAATGTACCTTCAGACAACACTGAAAGGATGTAGCTCTGTTAGTTGAAGTATCTTTAGACAACACTCATCGGATGTATCTTTTTTAGTTATAGTACCTTTAGACAACATTCACAGGATGTAGCTTTCTTGGTTAAAGTACCTTCAGAAAACACTTACAGGATTTAGCTTTGTAGGTTAAAGTACCTTAATACAACACTTACAGTACGTAGTTTTTTAGTTATAGTACCTTTAGACAGCACTCACACGATGTATCTTTGTTGTTTAACGTATTTTTAAACAACACTCACAGGATGTAGCTTTAGATAACACTCACAGTTACTAGCTTTGTTGATTGAAGTTTCTTTAGAGAACACTCACAGGAAATAGTTTGTTATTTAAAACACCTTTAGACAACACTCACAGGATGTAGCTTTGTTAGTTAAAGTACGATTAGACAACACTCACAGAAACTAGCTTTGTTAGTTAAAGTACGTTTACACAACACTCATAGAATGTAGCTTTGTAGATTAAAGTACGTTTAGACAACACTCACAGGATGTAGCTTTGTCAGTTAAAGTACCTTTGGACAACACTCACCGGATGTATCTTTTTTAGTTAACGTACCTTTAGACAACATTCAAAGGATGTAGCTTTGTTATTTAAAGTACCTTTATACAACACTAAACAATACTCACAGGATGTAACTGTAAACAACTCTCACAGGATGTAGCTTTGTTGATTAAAGTACGTTTAGACAACACTCTCAGGATGTAGCTTTGTCGGTTTAAGTTCCTTTAGACAACATGGTTCTAATTTTTCTACTGGTTTCTGTGAAAAGTTAAATATATAATAACTGAGTCTCTTATTAGGGTAGCAATTGTGTAAAAATAAAGATGTAGTGGTTAAGTTTGTAACGTCTGTAGAAGTTCTTAAGTTCCATACAGTTATAAAGTTTCAAACATTAAAAACAGGCCCTTACACTATAATACTAAAGTTCTGAGTTCGATTTCCCACGATTGACTGACCACAAACAACTCGTTGTGTTACTTTGCGTTAAAAGACAAACACACAAAACAGTGAGAATAATATCCCTAGTCGGTCAGCAGTAAGTCTGCAAGTTTAAAACGTGTCGTGTGGACAGAGCACGGTTGGTCTATTGTAGAACTTTTTGCTTAACGAGAAAGAAACAAAGAATAATTGATTGGTTCTCCCCAGTCGAGCCAAATGTTTCTATCTATAGAAACGAATACGTTAGATGTGACGATACGTATAACGTTAGAGCCACGAGAGCAGATAAAAAGTTTCAAACTCAGACACTTACTTTAAAAAATTCACTTGCCGTTAAACTTTATGTGAGAAATTTTCACAACTACCCACCAACCTTCCTAGCCTACTATTTTACAGAAACTCATGTGAAATTATAAGGTTCATTCAAAAAACGATCCCAAGGATAGAACGTATTGCCATCTATTGACAGGTGTTATAAACAATATTCAACAAGCACTGACGATCAGCTACATACGATATTCCATATTTATGTAATAATTATTAACACAATAATTTTATACACATGTCACCTTTAACCTTTTTTACTATTTGGGGGGAGGTCTCACGTTATCTAGTCGTAACCTTTCAGTTTTTATTACTCGTTTCTTTATTTTAAAGTCGACTTTGATGATGATACAAATATAGCAACAGATTTGGACCACGCACGACCCAATGGTCACTTTTTTTCGGATCCAAAGTCCAGAAAATCACGAATATCAGACCGATGCCTCAGAAAGGCAGACCCCTTTCTTGAGGTTGTGGGTGAGGTATAAGTGAAACTGTCATATCTTACTGTTCAGCTAGACAAGGATAACCCAAGCGTTGGCGGAAGATGCTGCTGACTCTATGCCTACTTCTAAATCGGCGTCGCCAGGTGTTGAGTTCACTCGATCGCAGTCTGCGAGTCATGAGCTCGAATCCCCGTCACACCAAACATGCTCTCTCTTTCAGCCGTGGATACGTTACAGTGTTCCGTCAATTCCACTATTCGTTGGTAAGAGAGTAGCCCAAGAGTTGGCGGTAGGTGGTGGTGATTAGCTGCCTTCCCTCTAGTCTTACATTGCTAAGTTATAGAAGACTAGCGCAGATAATCCTCGTGTAGCTTTGTGCGAAATTCAAAAGAACATACGGTGTGAGATTAAAAGCCGAGTTACGTAGTCGCAACAAACAGTTTTGGATTAAAAACACATTCTGACATTACCAAGACATCTTGGCTGTAAAAAATTAATTGTAATGCACAAATAAAAGACATAACTTCGACTTTTTACTGTTTAATAAAATTTATTCTAGGCCTGTAGTCTTCATTAACTTGTAGCTAAATCAATAAGAGAGACCAGATAAATAACAGTTGTTTGATTAATATATGGTTCAAGTTTTGTCGCTGTGGTATATCTGTCGGAGTAGCTTTCATGAGTTTTTCCACCTGCTGAGAAATAAAAAAAGTTAACCTTGAACCTAATCTGAGGTTGGTCACTTCACAGTTAAGAAATAGTTAAATATGTTAGTGTTACCCAAACATATATCGTTAACTCCAGTTAAACATAACACGCCTATCAAAGAGATGGATCTTTTTTTTTTAAACCGTAACAAGTGCTACCCTAAGGGTTGTTAGTTTCCGCCATGGAGTTGCCGATTCAATCCTCAGCTGTTCTTTCAGTCACGTGCGATATGTAGGAAAAGTCTTCTTAAACGACGCTGTCAAGCTAGTTTGTTCTTCGGACTAAAACGGACCAACCAATAATACTTTAGTAAAACTTCCTCTATCGATCAGTGTTGTCTATTGAAGTTGAGAGGTAATCATTCCGATAAGTTAAGTTTTGATTGCTTGTTTTTAAATGTAAAGTTTAGCAGTGTGCTATCTACTCTGTATTCTCGCAGGGACTGAGCCCAGAATTTTGGGCACGGAAACCCCCAAACTTACTGCAGAGCCATAGCAAAGAGGGCTAGAAAGGACATGATACACTGATGATGGAATATCTTTCAAACAACACTCGCAAGCCACTACAAATATGAAATACACTGCTGGCCAAAATCATAAGACCAATGAACATAAAGAAAAATATGCATTTTGCGTTGTTAGACTCAACTCCTGAGTAGAGCTTCGAAAGATAAAAATAAGAAAAGGGAAAATAAAAAATGTGTATCTTCACTCCTTCGTTCCGTTAATATAACGCTATTTATAAACTTAGGATTATCTTCACTCCTTCGTTCCGTTAGCATAACGTTATTTATAAACTTAGGATTATCTTCACTCCTTCGTTCCGTTAGCATAACGTTATTTATCTTCACTCCTTCTTTCCGTTAATATAACGTTATTTATAAACTTAGGATTATCTTCACTCCTTCGTTCCGTTAATATAACGCTATTTATAAACTTAGGATTATCTTCACTCCTTCGTTCCGTTAGCATAACGTTATTTATAAACTTAGGATTATCTTCACTCCTTCGTTCCGTTAATATAACGTTATTTATAAACTTAGGATTATCTTCACTCCTTCGTTCCGTTAATATAACGTTATTTATAAACTTAGGATTATCTTCACTCCTTCGTTCCGTTAATATAACGTTATTTATAAACTTAGATTATCTTCACTCCTTCGTTCCGTTAATATAACGCTATTTATAAACTTAGGATTATCTTCACTCCTTCGTTCCGTTAGCATAACGTTATTTATAAACTTAGATTATCTTCACTCCTTCGTTCCGTTAGCATAACGCTATTTATAAACTTAGGATTATCTTCACTCCTTCGTTCCGTTAATATAACGTTATTTATAAACTTAGATTATCTTCACTCCTTCGTTCCGTTAATATAACGCTATTTATAAACTTAGATTATCTTCACTCCTTCGTTCCGTTAATATAACGCTATTTATAAACTTAGGATTATCTTCACTCCTTCGTTCCGTTAGCATAACGTTATTTATAAACTTAGGATTATCTTCACTCCTTCGTTCCGTTAGCATAACGTTATTTATAAACTTAGGATTATCTTCACTCCTTCGTTCCGTTAATATAACGTTATTTATAAACTTAGGATTATCTTCACTCCTTCGTTCCGTTAGCATAACGCTATTTATAAACTTAGGATTATCTTCACTCCTTCGTTCCGTTAATATAACGTTATTTATAAACTTAGGATTATCTTCACTCCTTCGTTCCGTTAGCATAACGTTATTTATAAACTTAGATTATCTTCACTCCTTCGTTCCGTTAGCATAACGTTATTTATAAACTTAGGATTATCTTCACTCCTTCGTTCCGTTAGCATAACGTTATTTATCTTCACTCCTTCTTTCCGTTAATATAACGTTATTTATAAACTTAGGATTATCTTCACTCCTTCGTTCCGTTAATATAACGCTATTTATAAACTTAGATTATCTTCACTCCTTCGTTCCGTTAGCATAACGTTATTTATAAACTTAGGATTATCTTCACTCCTTCGTTCCGTTAATATAACGTTATTTATAAACTTAGGATTATCTTCACTCCTTCGTTCCGTTAATATAACGTTATTTATAAACTTAGGATTATCTTCACTCCTTCGTTCCGTTAATATAACGTTATTTATAAACTTAGGATTATCTTCACTCCTTCGTTCCGTTAATATAACGCTATTTATAAACTTAGGATTATCTTCACTCCTTCGTTCCGTTAGCATAACGTTATTTATAAACTTAGGATTATCTTCACTCCTTCGTTCCGTTAGCATAACGCTATTTATAAACTTAGGATTATCTTCACTCCTTCGTTCCGTTAATATAACGTTATTTATAAACTTAGGATTATCTTCACTCCTTCGTTCCGTTAATATAACGCTATTTATAAACTTAGGATTATCTTCACTCCTTCGTTCCGTTAATATAACGCTATTTATAAACTTAGGATTATCTTCACTCCTTCGTTCCGTTAGCATAACGTTATTTATAAACTTAGGATTATCTTCACTCCTTCGTTCCGTTAGCATAACGTTATTTATAAACTTAGGATTATCTTCACTCCTTCGTTCCGTTAATATAACGTTATTTATAAACTTAGGATTATCTTCACTCCTTCGTTCCGTTAGCATAACGCTATTTATAAACTTAGGATTATCTTCACTCCTTCGTTCCGTTAATATAACGTTATTTATAAACTTAGGATTATCTTCACTCCTTCGTTCCGTTAGCATAACGTTATTTATAAACTTAGGATTATCTTCACTCCTTCGTTCCGTTAGCATAACGCTATTTATAAACTTAGGATTATCTTCACTCCTTCGTTCCGTTAGCATAACGTTATTTATAAACTTAGGATTATCTTCACTCCTTCGTTCCGTTAATATAACGCTATTTATAAACTTAGGATTATCTTCACTCCTTCGTTCCGTTAATATAACGCTATTTATAAACTTAGGATTATCTTCACTCCTTCGTTCCGTTAGCATAACGTTATTTATAAACTTAGGATTATCTTCACTCCTTCGTTCCGTTAGCATAACGTTATTTATAAACTTAGGATTATCTTCACTCCTTCGTTCCGTTAATATAACGTTATTTATAAACTTAGATTATCTTCACTCCTTCGTTCCGTTAGCATAACGCTATTTATAAACTTAGGATTATCTTCACTCCTTCGTTCCGTTAATATAACGTTATTTATAAACTTAGATTATCTTCACTCCTTCGTTCCGTTAGCATAACGTTATTTATAAACTTAGGATTATCTTCACTCCTTCGTTCCGTTAGCATAACGCTATTTATAAACTTAGGATTATCTTCACTCCTTCGTTCCGTTAGCATAACGTTATTTATAAACTTAGGATTATCTTCACTCCTTCGTTCCGTTAATATAACGTTATTTATAAACTTAGGATTATCTTCACTCCTTCGTTCCGTTAATATAACGTTATTTATAAACTTAGGATTATCTTCACTCCTTCGTTCCGTTAATATAACGTTATTTATAAACTTAGGATTATCTTCACTCCTTCGTTCCGTTAATATAACGCTATTTATAAACTTAGGATTATCTTCACTCCTTCGTTCCGTTAGCATAACGTTATTTATAAACTTAGGATTATCTTCACTCCTTCGTTCCGTTAATATAACGTTATTTATAAACTTAGGATTATCTTCACTCCTTCGTTCCGTTAGCATAACGCTATTTATAAACTTAGGATTATCTTCACTCCTTCGTTCCGTTAATATAACGTTATTTATAAACTTAGGATTATCTTCACTCCTTCGTTCCGTTAGCATAACGTTATTTATAAACTTAGGATTATCTTCACTCCTTCGTTCCGTTAGCATAACGCTATTTATAAACTTAGGATTATCTTCACTCCTTCGTTCCGTTAGCATAACGTTATTTATAAACTTAGGATTATCTTCACTCCTTCGTTCCGTTAATATAACGTTATTTATAAACTTAGGATTATCTTCACTCCTTCGTTCCGTTAATATAACGTTATTTATAAACTTAGATTATCTTCACTCCTTCGTTCCGTTAATATAACGTTATTTATAAACTTAGATTATCTTCACTCCTTCGTTCCGTTAATATAACGCTATTTATAAACTTAGGATTATCTTCACTCCTTCGTTCCGTTAATATAACGTTATTTATAAACTTAGGATTATCTTCACTCCTTCGTTCCGTTAATATAACGTTATTTATAAACTTAGGATTATCTTCACTCCTTCGTTCCGTTAATATAACGCTATTTATAAACTTAGGATTATCTTCACTCCTTCGTTCCGTTAATATAACGCTATTTATAAACTTAGGATTATCTTCACTCCTTCGTTCCGTTAGCATAACGTTATTTATAAACTTAGGATTATCTTCACTCCTTCGTTCCGTTAGCATAACGTTATTTATAAACTTAGGATTATCTTCACTCCTTCGTTCCGTTAATATAACGTTATTTATAAACTTAGGATTATCTTCACTCCTTCGTTCCGTTAGCATAACGCTATTTATAAACTTAGGATTATCTTCACTCCTTCGTTCCGTTAATATAACGTTATTTATAAACTTAGGATTATCTTCACTCCTTCGTTCCGTTAGCATAACGTTATTTATAAACTTAGGATTATCTTCACTCCTTCGTTCCGTTAGCATAACGCTATTTATAAACTTAGGATTATCTTCACTCCTTCGTTCCGTTAATATAACGTTATTTATAAACTTAGGATTATCTTCACTCCTTCGTTCCGTTAATATAACGCTATTTATAAACTTAGGATTATCTTCACTCCTTCGTTCCGTTAATATAACGCTATTTATAAACTTAGGATTATCTTCACTCCTTCGTTCCGTTAGCATAACGTTATTTATAAACTTAGGATTATCTTCACTCCTTCGTTCCGTTAGCATAACGCTATTTATAAACTTAGGATTATCTTCACTCCTTCGTTCCGTTAATATAACGTTATTTATAAACTTAGGATTATCTTCACTCCTTCGTTCCGTTAATATAACGTTATTTAAAAACTTAAGATTATCTTCACTCCTTCGTTCCGTTAGCATAACGTTATTTATAAACTTAGGATTATCTTCACTCCTTCGTTCCGTTAGCATAACGTTATTTATAAACTTAGGATTATCTTCACTCCTTCGTTCCGTTAGCATAACGTTATTTATAAACTTAGGATTATCTTCACTCCTTCGTTCCGTTAATATAACGCTATTTATAAACTTAGGATTATCTTCACTCCTTCGTTCCGTTAATATAACGCTATTTATAAACTTAGGATTATCTTCACTCCTTCGTTCCGTTAGCATAACGTTATTTATAAACTTAGGATTATCTTCACTCCTTCGTTCCGTTAGCATAACGTTATTTATAAACTTAGGATTATCTTCACTCCTTCGTTCCGTTAATATAACGTTATTTATAAACTTAGGATTATCTTCACTCCTTCGTTCCGTTAGCATAACGCTATTTATAAACTTAGGATTATCTTCACTCCTTCGTTCCGTTAATATAACGTTATTTATAAACTTAGGATTATCTTCACTCCTTCGTTCCGTTAATATAACGTTATTTAAAAACTTAAGATTATCTTCACTCCTTCGTTCCGTTAGCATAACGTTATTTATAAACTTAGGATTATCTTCACTCCTTCGTTCCGTTAGCATAACGTTATTTATAAACTTAGGATTATCTTCACTCCTTCGTTCCGTTAGCATAACGTTATTTAGAAACTTAGGATTATCTTCACTCCTTCGTTCCGTTAGCATAACGTTATTTATAAACTTAGGATTATCTTCACTCCTTCATTCCGTTAATATAACGTTATTTATAAACTTAGGATTATCTTCACTCCTTCGTTCCGTTAATATAACGCTATTTATAAACTTAGGATTATCTTCACTCCTTCGTTCCGTTAGCATAACGTTATTTATAAACTTAGGATTATCTTCACTCCTTCGTTCCGTTAATATAACGCTATTTATAAACTTAGGATTATCTTCACTCCTTCGTTCCGTTAGCATAACGTTATTTATAAACTTAGGATTATCTTCACTCCTTCGTTCCGTTAGCATAACGTTATTTATAAACTTAGGATTATCTTCACTCCTTCGTTCCGTTAGCATAACGTTATTTATAAACTTAGGATTATCTTCACTCCTTCGTTCCGTTAGCATAACGTTATTTATAAACTTAGGATTATCTTCACTCCTTCGTTCCGTTAGCATAACGTTATTTATAAACTTAGGATTATCTTCACTCCTTCGTTCCGTTAATATAACGCTATTTATAAACTTAGGATTATCTTCACTCCTTCGTTCCGTTAGCATAACGTTATTTATAAACTTAGGATTATCTTCACTCCTTCGTTCCGTTAATATAACGTTATTTATAAACTTAGGATTATTTTCACTCCTTCATTCCGTTAGTATAATAAACTTAGGATTATCTTCACTTCTTCTTTCCGTTAGCATAACGTGAGAGATACAAATTCCAACGTCTAGGCCTGGCATGGCCAAACGCGTAAGGCGTGCGACTCGTAATCCCAGGGTCGCGCTAAACATGCTCGCCATCCCAGCCGTGGGGGCGTATAATGTGACGGTCAATCCCACTATTCGTTGGTAAAAAGAGTAGCCCAAGAGCTGGCGGTGGGTGGTGATGACTAGCTGCCTTCCCTCTAGTCTTACACTGCTAAATTAGGAACGGCTAGCACAGATAGCCCTCGAGTAGCTTTGTGCGAAATTCCAAAACAAACAAAACAATCCAACGTCTAAGAGGAATTTAAACAATTAATGTTTATTCTTTACCGACAGATGGCAGGCGATTTTAGTGCATATTTGGCGTTTAATGGCGCAAAGTAACTAGGTAGTGTAGAAGAAAGTAAAATAAACAAACAGAAAATTTAAATGCATAATTAGAAAGTTAAAAAAATGGATTAATTATAGTTAATCTAGTTAATTTTTAAAGTTTGTTTAATTAAAGTTACATAAACATTTTCATATTGTAGCATAAACAAGAAGATTTATGATAGGCTATCACCGTTATCTTTACTGTGAAGAATCAAACTTCATATTTTATCATCATAAATTCGTAAAGCCACAGAAGGGACTTTTGTTTTGGTACGTTAACATAAAGTTAATAAAATTCCTCATTTTAAGGTTAGAAGAAAGACTTATGGTAAGTTAACATAAAATTAATTAAATTCCTCATTTTAGGGTTAGAAGAAAGATTTATGCCACTCAATCAATTGTTAAAATATTTTCCTCTGACCAAATAGTGAGGTTTTTCCCCACTGTTTCTAATCCTGTGAATCGTGAAGATAAGACCACTGACACATGTTAGGTTCACAATATTTCTTCCATATTTGTATGATTTAGGTATCTTGTTGTTACTAAATAATTATCAGTTTTCTATGATTGTTGTTGGTGTCATTAAAATATGTAAATAATATTGCTAATATAATTTTGAAGCAAACGTTTAGCTAATTAATTTTGAATTTTCCTGATTGTTCTTGAATTTGATAAAATGTCGTTATGAAATGTTTTACAAGCCTGATATGTAATTCATAAATATATTAATATGATGTTTATTCGTGTTTGTGACGCAGTAACTACAAACGTCTGCTACAACAGGTACGAGAGTTCCAGCAGATCAACATAGGTACTTTAAAGAATTTGTTAAACGACAGCTTAAAACTAGTTTCGATATATTCAGAAAAAATAAATGTTGATATATCTGTTAACATAGTTTTTACATGTATGTAGTTTTGGGACATCTGGTGTTTCTTGAACGTAAATTAAAATGTGAAATATAAATGTAAAAACGACTGGTTTAGGTTGAGTATTTTTTTTACGTAAAGGAGCCAACCCTCCTCTACATAAAAATGTTCTCAACCAAAACCAGTCGTTTTTATATTTATATTTACAAGTGGGTTTTTTCCTCATCACTGAATATTAAACTGTCAACAGTTGACAGTACACTTGGTTGGCCTATGAAGTAGGTTCCCTTTGGATGTTGGGACAGTAAGTTTTAGTGGGCTTAAAATAAAGCTTGATAGATATATGAATGATAAGGGCTATTTTTAATTATTTATTTAACAGTTTCAGTTTGGCTGAAACGATGGGACATGAGTTTCAAACACTTGACTGCTACAATTTTGGTACTAAATTCCCTGTAATAAGTATGGCTGAGGGACGGGGAAGAAGATTATGATTTTCAGTACTAAAGTAGGGCTAAGGAAAAAATAATTACTGTAGCTGAACGTCTGTTTAATATGGAGAAAATATACCCAACTTTTGTTCTTTAGGCCCAGCCATAGGATTCCTTATTTCTGAATGGCTCAATGATGACTAAGACGAAATGTTTTTTTATGTTTCTAGTTTGTGTTTTTGTGTTTTCAAGTCATCTCAGCTAAGAAACAAATATAAATTTTAGAAGGAACCACAACCACATAATTCGATACTGGTAATCACAATTGAAGAGGATAGACAAGCAATATTGTTTAAACCAAAAACAGTGATTTTAGCGACATCTAGTGGGACATGTTAAAGTGAAAAGCACACGAATAATTTTAATTAATTAACAACTTTAGTTTATTTGTTAATTAATGAATAATTATTACACCCGTTAAAATATTGTTTTATCCATTTACATGATTCAGTGAATCGATTTTATTCCGAAATATTTTGTATTTTTGCAGTTGGAAACTCGGACTTAAATGACAATAAAACAACATTAAAACAGAGATTCGACAAAATTATATTAACCAACAAAAACATACCATTATCTGATGTAGTTCATGTAATCTTTACAGAAAGCTGAGTAAATTGTATTAAAACGATTTTGGAAACTCAACACGTCGTTACAGTCCATGTCACAATGTCTGGTCCTTTTCTATTAGATTACCACAAATCTTTAGAAAAATTCTGCAGTATATTTTCCATGGCGAAGTCTGTGTCGTACATAAAACACATTCCCTTTACCAAGTCCATCCATAATCCACCTCGACGTCAGCTTCAGAAGTCTAATGATAAATAAGTTAAGGAAATTGTCGTCCTCCAACTTTATCATCTTGTTCTTATATACTGTTGTCCCTATTATTAAATCAAATAACAAAATAACCATAAAGAAACAAAATTTTAAAACTACCTTTCAATATTGATAACACCAACGAATGATAAACAGTAATAATTCACTAACTATTTCGTGACTTTCTCTTTTATTTATTTACTGAGTAGATCACGAGACTACACCTCATGTGATTATAAATTTACATAATTTTCCGATACAATAATAGAAATCTGCACGACACTGCTAAGGAATTTGGTGTCAGTTTTATGATACACACATGTTTGTTCTCCGTTAGGACAGCGGTAAGCCTTTGAATTTACAACGCTAAAATCAGGGGCTCGATTCCCCTCGGTGGGCACAGCAGATAGCCTGATGTGGCTTTGGTATATGAAACGCACACGCATATACATATTTACTCAAAATAGAAATAGTTATGTAGATGGCGAGTTTAATTCAATTAAAATTCACAGATAAACTGAACGAAGATAATGCGAAACACAACCATAACCATAAAAAATGGAATTTCACTCACCACTTTATTTACAAGCAATATTAGACGTACTACTGCAGTGTTTCAGTAAGTGTTCTGTTTCAAGGTAATAAAACCAATATTAAGAGGAACATTTTTTACTTGCTTTTGAAGTTCATATGCCATGCTTTGTTGTAGCTCACAGAGCGTGTCCTCTCGTGATTCATGGCATGCGCACGTTTTACTGACGTCACGACACTACAAACTGCAACGTTAAACGTCTCTTATTTACCTTACATTTAGTCTACTCTCAAACTAACAGACAATTCACTGGTGTACAGTGGAGTGAGTAATTGAAACAGGTAACCCCTCCAAGCAAGGAAATTATACCTATACACAAAAGTCCTCCAACACGTGACCTTTCACCAAACACTTTGTTTACAAGTATTAGTACACTTGCAAACAGGTGGTTATGTTCTGATATAACGATTAGCATTATAATATCAAGAAACATGGTTTTGTAAGACTGTGGGTTAATGTATGCAAACTTTATAATTCAAACAATAGCTTCACCTTTAGGAAAAGGTCGTTTTATACATAAAATACTTTCTTTGGTTACAATTCACTAAGAGGACCGCGTCTCCTACGTCTCAACTCTTATATCCTCTCTCTCGTAGAGGACAATACTGATCTAATATTACACCTTTTACTTTGCCTCGCCTACACGCCGCAAGGTTTAGTCGTATGTCTTTCATAGTGAAGAAGTTCGCATGACAAACCTGAAATTTACCGTAGAAACAGAAATTCTGTTATTCAAATATAAATGGATTTTGAGGACGTTTTATTCAGTACATAACCTAAATCAAGCAATTCGCTTGTCAGATCATCGAGGTTTACGGCTAACAGAGGGCGCTGTTATTATTATTACAAACAATTATATATCGAAGGCAACAAACAACATACAAGAAATAGAGAACGCTGTTGTGCTTATAAATAATTTGCTATTGAAGATCATAAACAAGTTACTAAACGATAGAGGGCGCTATTATATCTCTATGTAATCTTTTATTGTAGGTTTGTGATTAACACAAAGGACTATCTATCTGTGCTTTGCCCACCGTGGGTATCGAAACCCGGTTTCTAGCAGTATAAATCTTCAAAAACACTACCGTGCCACTGGGGAGCAATTGTACGTCGTAAACAAGCTATTAAACGATAGAGGATGCTGTTATATTTTTCAAAAATTTTCGACTGAATGTCATAAATAAAATATTAAATGATAGAAGGCGCTATGATCAATATAAATATTCTTCCGTTGAAAGTTATAAACGAGATAATAAACAGTTTCGAACAATAAATTCCAAGGTTTTAAGCTGTATACGAAAAAAACTTGCATTAGAAAAAAAAAATATTTTTGTTACTCCAGTATTTTCTAAATAAAGAAACTCCTCTCTGTCTCAACTGATAAAGAAACTCGTCTCTCCGTCTCAACTGATAAAGAAACTCGTCTCTCCATCTCAACTGATAAAAAACTCGTCTCTCCGTCTCAACTGATAAAGAAACTCGTCTCTCTGTCCCAACTGATAAAGAAATTCGTCTCTCCATCTTAACTGATAAAGAAACTCGTCTCTCCGTCTCAATTGATAAAGAAACTCGTCTCTCCGTCTCAATTGCTTTTCATAAAAACTATACAACGAAGAAAACAACAGCAATCAGGACATAAATTTGGAGTAAAAAATTCTATTCATTTCAGAGTTCTGTGAGTAGCTCGTGACACGAACCTTGTTTTGCAGAGTTCTGTGAGTAGCTCGTGACACGAACCTTGTTTTGCAGAGTTCTGTGAGTAGCTCGTGACACGAACCTTGTCTTGCAGAGTTCTGTGAGTAGCTCGTGACACGAACCTTGTTTTGCAGAGTTCTGTGAGTAGCTCGTGACACGAACCTTGTTTTGCAGAGTTCTGTGAGTAGCTCGTGACACGAACCTTGTTTTGCAGAGTTCTGTGAGTAGCTCGTGACACGAACCTTGTTTTGCAGAGTTCTGTGAGTAGCTCGTGACACGAACCTTGTTTTGCAGAGTTCTGTGAGTAGCTCGTGACACGAACCTTGTTTTGCAGAGTTCTGTGAGTAGCTCGTGACACGAACCTTGTTTTGCAGGCCCCTGGTGAATGTTGGTTGTTTAGTGGAAAGGTATATAGACTGGTCATCTGCACTCTACCACCGTGGGGACGTCCAACACTGAATCTTACCATTGTGATTCCGGAAGTTGACCATTGAACTGCTGAAAATATATCATAACAAAGAAAACGTAATAGTTCAATAACTCCTGTCTCTGAACTTATTGTTATCATGGGATTGTGTTAAGATATATTAGTTTTAACACCAGAGTTAACTTGTTATATGGTGAAGCTAGTTTTAACACAGGTGTCAACTTCATCTACTGTGAAGCTAGTTTTAACACAGGTGTCAACTTCATCTACTGTGAAGCTAATTTTTACACCAGTGTCAACTTGATCTACTGTGAAGCAAGTTTTAACACCAGTGTCAACTTCATCTACTGTGAAGATAGTTTTACCACAGGTGTCTACTTGATCTACTGTGAAGCTACTTTTACCACAGGTGTTAACTTGATCTACTGTGAAGCTAGTTTTAACACCAGTGTCAACTTGATCTATTGGGAAGCTAGTTTTAACACAGGTGTCAACTTGATCTACTGTGAAGCTACTTTTAACACCAGTGTTAACTTAATCTACTGTGAAGCTAGTTTTAACACAGGTGTTAACTTGATCTACTGTGCAGCTAGTTTTAACACCAGTGCTAACTTGATCTACTGTGAAGCTAGTTTTAACACCAGTGTCAACTTGATCTACTGTGAAGATAGTTTTAACACAGGTGTTAACTTATTAAAGTAACAAGTAAACGAAGTAGCGGTGAAGATGTTGGAAGTTGTTTGACTGTTGGCAACATCGATCAACAATAAGTATCGTGTGGAGGGGGGAAGCCGGAGTACATAAAGGATGCCCCCTTGAGGGGGTAAGCTGGAGTACATAAAGGATGCCCCCATTACTGGAAGGGGAGATCTGAAACTGGAAAGATCTTAAATAAATATTTCAAAGACAAGAAAGTTGAAACACACACAATAGAAAACACACCAAGAATTGTTAACACACCAGCTGATCATATGGTACAAGTTATCAACTTTACAGAGGACGTCTATTTTTATCACAGTTTCTTGTATGTTTTATTTTTACAAAGACACATCATGAAATCTACTGTGTATACCCAGTGGAATCAACCTCTCAGTTTAAAATTATAAATCAGAAGACTTACCGCTGTTCCATCAGGGGGCTAGAGGTAAGGGAGTTTTTTTATGGTATAAAATTATGTTTAGAGAGAGAGAAGGGTATAATCTCTGTATATCTTCAGCTGTATAATTAATTCCTTTACGAGTTGTTGTATTCTACATAAGGGTCTTGTTAGACGTTAATTGAAGCTTTCCTGAAGTCTTCCATGAACCGGTTACTAATCCATTAAGGCATGGTTGAACGAACCTGGTTATTTACTTTGAAATTTTTTTTGATTGGTTGGGCACGTTTCTGTAATAATTTCAGCAACCCATTAAAATAATAAAATAAAAATGTTTTATTAGCTGTATTTGGATATTGTCTACTGGTTATTCAAAAGCTTTTTAAAAACAGCTTCTTGCGACATATCGCTTGCTCTTCTTTAAAGCTGAAAGTTTCCACTAAATAAACTAAAAGTGAATTTTAGTTTCCGAACGTTGAATTAGTTAAGTAACACTATACCTTCCCTCAGTTCACAGCTTTAATAATCCAAACAATATAGGGTTGTAGAGGGGTAACAGACTTAGTAGAACAAACATAAAGGGGTAACAGTCACAGTAGAACAAACATTAAGGGATAACAGTCTCATTAGAACAAACATTAAGGGTAACAGTTTCACTAGAACAAACATAAAGGGTAACAGTTTCAGTAGAACAAACATTAAGGGGTAACAGTCACAGTAGAACAAACATTAAGGGATAACAGTCTCATTAGAACAAACATTAAGGGATAACAGTTTCAGTAGAACAAACATTAAGGGGTAACAGTCACAGTAGAACAAACATTAAGGGATAACAGTCTCATTAGAACAAACATTAAGGGGTAACAGTCTCAGTAGAACAAACATTATGGGGTAACAGTCTCAGTAGAACAAACATTAAGGGGTAACAGACTCAGTAGAACAAACATTAAGGGGTAACAGATTTAGTAGAACAAACATTAAGAGGTAACAGTCTCAGTAGAACAAACATTGAGGGGTAACAGTCTCAGTAGAACAAACATTAAGGGTAACAGACTCAGAACAAACATTAAGGGGTAACAGACTTAGTAGAACAAACATTAAGGGGTAACAGTCTCAGTAGAACAACCATTAGGGGGTAAGAGTCTCAGTAGAACAAACATTAAGAGGTAACAGTCTCAGTAGAACAAACATTAAGGGGTAACAGTCACAGTAGAACAAACATTAAGGGATAACAGTCTCATTAGAACAAACATTAAGGGGTAACAGTCTCAGTAGAACAAACATTATGGGGTAACAGTCTCAGTAGAACAAACATTAAGGGGTAACAGATTTAGTAGAACAAACATTAAGAGGTAACAGTCTCAGTAGAACAAACATTGAGGGGTAACAGTCTCAGTAGAACAAACATTAAGGGGTAACAGACTCAGAACAAACATTAAGGGGTAACAGACTTAGTAGAACAAACATTAAGGGGTAACAGTCTCAGTAGAACAAACATTAGGGGGTAAGAGTCTCAGTAGAACAAACATTAAGAGGTAACAGTCTCAGTAGAACAAACATTAAGGGGTAACAGTCTCAGTAGAACAAACATTAAGGGGTAACAGTCTCAGTAGAACAAACATTATGGGGTAACAGTCTCAGTAGAACAAACATTAAGGGGTAACAGACTCAGTAGAACAAACATTAAGAGGTAACAGTCTCAGTAGAACAAACATTAAGGGGTAACAGTCTCAGTAGAACAAACATTAAGGGGTAACAGTCTCAGTAGAACAAACATTAATGGGTAACAGTCTCAGTAGAACAAACATTAAGGAGTAACAGTCTCAGTAGAACAAAGATTAAGGGGTCACATGTTGTGATAGTTTACTTGTTAATCCTCACAGAATGTCTCTCAGACAGTGTTATTGTTTCATAAATTTTTCAATTATTATATTACCCGTACTGTTGTGGATGCATTTGTACCCCAAACCGAACGTCAGAGTTGTTGTTGTTATTTTCAGCAGCCATATTAATGTAAACTGTTTGATTTCTACACAGAGTGTAGGTAATGTGTTGTTCATGTTTGAAGTGGAACCGCCACATCGGAATGTTATTATTGAGTTGAACAGCCTTCAAAACAATTTTCCATAAACATGTTCAACAGTTGTCAGTGAATGTTCCGGGCTTGGTTCTGATTTACAGGCGAATGCTTCTTAGTATAATATGTCTCAAATTGTTCTGAAACCATCAACAGTTTTTATAGACTCTGGTGACAGTTTGTTCTTGGTACAACGCTGATATACAAAAAAGGAGTTTCTATGAATACTTTACGACCTACAATGATTTCCTTCTTATCTACCCAACGATTCTTTTCCCTGGGGAAACAAAACCTTTCCTTTTTAATAAGTTATGATGCCAGTTTCTATTCCACCAGGAGAAGAGCTATTTATATGATTTGAACCACTCATTCAGAGTTTCTTTCTGTTATGTTTTGATTTTATCATGCAACGAATTTTGAGAACTAATTGGATAGAATATTACTTTTCATTGGTTGCTTTGGTAACGCAATACGCCACATAAAAGGACATGTCAAAGAGATTATATTCGAATGATTTATTTTCTTTACGTTTATTCAAAAAGAAAAATCCAATGGCTACCACTGTGTGTGCATTAGGAAAACAAAGCTTTGAAAACAATATTGGTGAGAAAAGAAAGACATTGAACACTCACTCATTTCGGATATCAAATCAACTTATTAAGAAGAATTCAGACAGTGGTACGTCTGCGGACTCCCATCGCTTGAAACTAGGTTTCGATACCCGTTGTGGGCAGAGCAAAGATAGCCCACTGTGTTTATTTCTGTTTAATTCAAACAAACAGGGATTAGATTAACTTAATGAATTAAAACAAATAATACAAGCATGACAAAAACGTCTATAATGGCAAGAAGTCCTAGCACGTGTTTTACACAGCTACGTTTGTTGTGTTGTTCGAACCCTGAATCTCAGCGTTATGAACTCTCGATATTACTGGGAGGGGTAGAACAGAAGAAATATGATTTTTAATTATTGAAATAAGAACTTTTTAATTGCGTCTAACTTTTTCAAGCCTTGAATTGGTTTTACAATAAACATGGTAACACTACTCTGCATTACAACGTTTTAATAATAAGGTAACAATTAATTACTCTCTACCACAAGAACGTCAGCGCCCACTCTTTGGCTACTCTTTCACCAACGAATAGTGGGATTGAACGTAACATTATCGCCACCTCACGACTGAAAAGGCAAGCATATTTGGTGTGACAGGGATTCGAACCCGCGACCCTCGGATTGTGAGTCGAGTACCCTAACCACCTTGCCTTACTTTACATAGATACTGCTAATAATGTCTCTGAATAAGGCAAATGTGCAGATCTGAACCACTTATAATTCGTTGTTAATATAATGTATTTCCATACACACGTTTTTCTCCCTAATTCTGTACAGAACTGATAACAATTGTTCTTTTGTAGAAATAAATAAGCAGCAACTTTGTAATGAAACATGGTCTTCAGTTAGCGATAAACTGATGGATAAATCTGTAGATATTTGTTTTAATTCAATGCTCCAGTACTTCCTTATCCACTTAACTCGATTTTCGATTTACAAATACGTTTCGTTCTCTTTGCATTTAAGCTCAAAGTTGCACAATGGGCTATTCTGGTTGTGCCCTTCCCTGATGTTGTTATAATCCCATGTGTTTACCGTTGTGCCACCTGCTGGAGAGAAACGAGTTTAAGCTTCCTAATTACGTTTATATTGGAAGCTGGTAAGGTTGTAAACTTCCCTGCTGTTCAGTTAATCACTCCACTCCCTACCGTGTGTAGAAGAAGTGAGAACGACATATTAGATTTGTTTTGTTTTCTGTAAATGGTGAACAGTTGTGTGAAAACCATTCTTCTGGTATTACATTACAACCCTCGCAGACTCGACTTGAACCAAATTCTTTATTTTATTTTTCATTGGGTATAAAACACAATATTGTCTAACTCTGGGAAGACTCGAAAACATTTGTGGAAAGACCAGTCAAGTACCTCATTACATATGCTACTAATAAACCCTTATAAAACAGTCAAGTACCTCATTACATATGCTACTAATAAACCCTTATAGAACAGTCAAGTACCTCATTACATATACTACTAATAAACCCTTATAGAACAGTCAAGCTGGTCTTTACATATGCTACTAATAAACCCTTATAGACCAGTCAAGTACCTCATTACATATACTACTAATAAACCCTTATAGAACAGTCAAACTGGTCTTTACATATGCTACTAATAAACCCTTATAGAACAGTCAAGCTGGTCTTTACATATGCTACTAATAAACCCTTATAGACCAGTCAAGTACCTCATTACATATACTACTAATAAACCCTTATAGAACAGTCAAACTGGTCTTTACATATGCTACTAATAAACCCTTATAGACCAGTCAAGTACCTCATTACATATACTACTAATAAACCCTTATAGACCAGTCAAATACCTCATTACATATGCTACTAATAAACCCTTATAGAAGAGTCAAGCTGGTCTTTACATATGCTACTAATAAACCCTTATAGACCAGTCAAGTACCTCATTACATATACTACTAATAAACCCTTATAGACCAGTCAAATACCTCATTACATATGCTACTAATAAACCCTTATAGAAGAGTCAAGTTGGTCTTTACATATGCTACTAATAAACCCTTATTAGAACAGTCAAGTTGGTCTTTACATATGCTACTAATAAGCCCTTATAGAACAGTCAAATTGGTCTTTACATATGCTACTAATAAACCTTTATAGAACAGTCAAGTACCTCTTTACACATGCTACTAATAAACCTTTATAGAACAGTCAAGTACCTCTTTACACATGCTACTAATAAACCTTTATAGAACAGTCAAGTACCTCTTTACATATGCTTCTAATAAACCCTTATAGACCAGTCAAATACCTCATTACATATGCTACTAATAAACCCTTATAGAACAGTCAAGCTGGTCTTTACATATGCTACTAATAAACCCTTATAGACCAGTCAAGTACCTCATTACATATGCTACTAATAAACCCTTATAGAACAGTCAAATTGGTCTTTACATATGCTACTAATAAACCCTTATAGAACAGTCAAGTTGGTCTTTACATATGCTACTAATAAACCCTTATAGAACAGTCAAGTTGGTCTTTACATATGCTACTAATAAACCCTTATAGAACAGTCAAGTTGGTCTTTACATATGCTACTAATAAGCCCTTATAAAACAGTCAAATTGGTCTTTACATATGCTACTAATAAACCTTTATAGAACAGTCAAGTACCTCTTTACACATGCTACTAATAAACCTTTATAGAACAGTCAAGTACCTCTTTACATATGCTTCTAATAAACCCTTATAGACCAGTCAAGTACCTTTTTACATATGCTACTAATAAAAGCTTATAGACCAGTCAAGTACCTCTTTACATATGCTACTAATAGTGTCTAATATTTCACAAACTTGTAAAAAAGTAAGTTACACGATCCACTTTTCTCAGACTTCAATTGTAAGAAAGTTATTGTTTTTAAAAATGTTTCATCTTTTAGTATCAATAGAAAGTTGTTCAGACCATGCTTTATACAAAATAAAATATAATAAAAAACTAATAAGTTTAATCACATCTTTAGTATAAGTAAGTTATCAAAACTAATTACTTTAGTCATATCTTTATTATAAGTAAGTTATCAAAACTAATTACTTTAATCACATCTTTATTATAAGTAAGTTATCAAAACTAATTACTTTAGTCATAACTTTATTATAAGTAAGTTAATAAAACTAATTACTTTAGTCATATCTTTATTATAAGTAAGTTATTAAAACTAATTACTTTAATCATAACTTTATTATAAGTAAGTTATTAAAACTAATTACTTTAGTCATATCTTTATTACAAGTAAGTTAATAAAACTAATTACTTTAGTCATATCTTTATTATAAGTAAGTTATTAAAACTAATTACTTTAGTCATAACTTTATTATAACTAAGTTATCAAAACTAATTACTTTAGTCATATCTTTATTATAAGTAAGTTATTAAAACTAATTACTTTAGTCATATCTTTATTATAAGTAAGTTATCAAAACTAATTACTTTAGTCATATCTTTATTATAAGTAAGTTATTAAAACTAATTACTTTAGTCATATCTTTATTATAAGTAAGTTATTAAAACTAATTACTTTAGTCATATCTTTATTATAAGTAAGTTATTAAAACTAATTACTTTAGTCATATCTTTATTATAAGTAAGTTATTAAAACTAATTACTTTAGTCATATCTTTATTATAAGTAAGTTATTAAAAGTAATTACTTTAATCATAACTCTATTCAAAGTAAGTTATCAAAACTAATTACTTTAATCATAACTTTATTATAAGTAAGTTATCAAAACTAATTACTTTAATCATAACTTTATTATAAGTAAGTTATCAAAACTAATTATTTTAGTCATATCTTTATTATAAGTAAGTTAATAAAACTAATTACTTTAGTCATATCTTTATTATAAGTAAGTTAATAAAACTAATTACTTTAGTCATATCTTTATTATAAGTAAGTTATCAAAACTAATTACTTTAATCATAACTTTATTATAAGTAAGTTATTAAAACTAATTACTTTAATCATAACTTTATTATAAGTAAGTTATCAAAACTAATTACTTTAGTCATATCTTTATTATAAGTAAGTTAATAAAACTAATTACTTTAGTCATATCTTTATTATAAGTAAGTTATCAAAACTAATTACTTTAGTCATATCTTTATTATAAGTAAGTTATCAAAACTAATTACTTTAATCATAACTTTATTATAAGTAAGTTAATAAAACTAATTACTTTAGTCATATCTTTATTATAAGTAAGTTATCAAAACTAATTACTTTAATCATAACTTTATTATAAGTAAGTTATCAAAACTAATTACTTTAATCATAACTCTATTCAAAGTAAGTTATCAAAACTAATTACTTTAATCATAACTTTATTATAAGTAAGTTATCAAAACTAATTACTTTAATCATAACTTTATTATAAGTAAGTTATCAAAACTAATTATTTTAGTCATATCTTTATTATAAGTAAGTTAATAAAACTAATTACTTTAGTCATATCTTTATTATAAGTAAGTTAATAAAACTAATTACTTTAGTCATATCTTTATTATAAGTAAGTTAATAAAACTAATTACTTTAGTCATATCTTTATTATAAGTAAGTTATCAAAACTAATTACTTTAGTCATATCTTTATGATAAGTAAGTTATTAAAACTAATTACTTTAGTCATATCTTTATTATAAGTAAGTTATCAAAACTAATTACTTTAAACATAACTTTATTACAAGTAAGTTATTAAAACTAATTACTTTAGTCATATCTTTATTATAAGTAAGTTATCAAAACTAATTACTTTAAACATAACTTTATTACAAGTAAGTTATTAAAACTAATTACTTTAATCCTAACTTTATTACAAGTAAGTTATTAAAACTAATTACTTTAAACATAACTTTATTACAAGTAAGTTATCAAAACTAATTACTTTAATCATAACTTTATTATAAGTAAGTTATCAAAACTAATTACTTTAGTCATATCTTTATTATAAGTAAGTTATTAAAACTAATTACTTTAATCACATCTTTATTATAAGTTAATAAAAGTAATTACTTTAATCATAACTTTATTCAAAGTAAGTTATCAAAACTAATTACATTAATCATAACTTTATTATAAGTAAGTTATCAAAACTAATTACTTTAGTCATATCTTTATTATAAGTAAGTTAATAAAACTAATTACTTTAGTCATATCTTTATTATAAGTAAGTTATCAAAACTAATTATTTTAGTCATATCTTTATTATAAGTAAGTTAATAAAACTAATTACTTTAGTCATATCTTTATTATAAGTAAGTTATCAAAACTAATTACTTTAATCATAACTTTATTGTAAGTAAGTTATTAAAACTAATTACTTTAATCATAACTTTATTATAAGTAAGTTATCAAAACTAATTACTTTAGTCATATCTTTATTATAAGTAAGTTAATAAAACTAATTACTTTAGTCATATCTTTATTATAAGTAAGTTATCAAAACTAATTACTTTAGTCATATCTTTATTATAAGTAAGTTATCAAAACTAATTACTTTAATCATAACTTTATTATAAGTAAGTTAATAAAACTAATTACTTTAGTCATATCTTTATTATAAGTAAGTTATCAAAACTAATTACTTTAATCATAACTTTATTATAAGTAAGTTATCAAAACTAATTACTTTAATCATAACTCTATTCAAAGTAAGTTATCAAAACTAATTACTTTAATCATAACTTTATTATAAGTAAGTTATCAAAACTAATTACTTTAATCATAACTTTATTATAAGTAAGTTATCAAAACTAATTATTTTAGTCATATCTTTATTATAAGTAAGTTAATAAAACTAATTACTTTAGTCATATCTTTATTATAAGTAAGTTAATAAAACTAATTACTTTAGTCATATCTTTATTATAAGTAAGTTATCAAAACTAATTACTTTAATCATAACTTTATTATAAGTAAGTTATTAAAACTAATTACTTTAATCATAACTTTATTATAAGTAAGTTATCAAAACTAATTACTTTAGTCATATCTTTATTATAAGTAAGTTAATAAAACTAATTACTTTAGTCATATCTTTATTATAAGTAAGTTATCAAAACTAATTACTTTAGTCATATCTTTATTATAAGTAAGTTATCAAAACTAATTACTTTAATCATAACTTTATTATAAGTAAGTTAATAAAACTAATTACTTTAGTCATATCTTTATTATAAGTAAGTTATCAAAACTAATTACTTTAATCATAACTTTATTATAAGTAAGTTATCAAAACTAATTACTTTAATCATAACTTTATTATAAGTAAGTTATTAAAACTAATTACTTTAGTCATATCTTTATTATAAGTAAGTTATCAAAACTAATTACTTTAGTCATAACTTTATTATAAGTAAGTTATTAAAACTAATTACTTTAGTCATATCTTTATTATAAGTAAGTTATCAAAACTAATTACTTTAATCATATCTTTATTATAAGTAAGTTAATAAAACTAATTACTTTAGTCATATCTTTATTATAAGTAAGTTATCAAAACTAATTACTTTAATCATAACTTTATTATAAGTAAGTTATTAAAACTAATTACTTTAATCATAACTTTATTATAAGTAAGTTATCAAAACTAATTACTTTAGTCATATCTTTATTATAAGTAAGTTAATAAAACTAATTACTTTAGTCATATCTTTATTATAAGTAAGTTATCAAAACTAATTACTTTAGTCATATCTTTATTATAAGTAAGTTATCAAAACTAATTACTTTGATCATAACTTTATTATAAGTAAGTTAATAAAACTAATTACTTTAGTCATATCTTTATTATAAGTAAGTTATCAAAACTAATTACTTTAATCATAACTTTATTATAAGTAAGTTATCAAAACTAATTACTTTAATCATAACTTTATTATAAGTAAGTTATTAAAACTAATTACTTTAGTCATATCTTTATTATAAGTAAGTTATCAAAACTAATTACTTTAGTCATAACTTTATTATAAGTAAGTTATTAAAACTAATTACTTTAGTCATATCTTTATTATAAGTAAGTTATCAAAACTAATTACTTTAATCATATCTTTATTATAAGTAAGTTAATAAAACTAATTACTTTAGTCATATCTTTATTATAAGTAAGTTATCAAAACTAATTACTTTAGTCATATCTTTATGATAAGTAAGTTATTAAAACTAATTACTTTAGTCATATCTTTATTATAAGTAAGTTATCAAAACTAATTACTTTAAACATAACTTTATTACAAGTAAGTTATTAAAACTAATTACTTTAGTCATATCTTTATTATAAGTAAGTTATCAAAACTAATTACTTTAAACATAACTTTATTACAAGTAAGTTATTAAAACTAATTACTTTAATCCTAACTTTATTACAAGTAAGTTATTAAAACTAATTACTTTAAACATAACTTTATTACAAGTAAGTTATCAAAACTAATTACTTTAATCATAACTTTATTATAAGTAAGTTATCAAAACTAATTACTTTAGTCATATCTTTATTATAAGTAAGTTATTAAAACTAATTACTTTAATCACATCTTTATTATAAGTTAATAAAAGTAATTACTTTAATCATAACTTTATTCAAAGTAAGTTATCAAAACTAATTACATTAATCATAACTTTATTATAAGTAAGTTATCAAAACTAATTACTTTAGTCATATCTTTATTATAAGTAAGTTAATAAAACTAATTACTTTAGTCATATCTTTATTATAAGTAAGTTATCAAAACTAATTATTTTAGTCATATCTTTATTATAAGTAAGTTAATAAAACTAATTACTTTAGTCATATCTTTATTATAAGTAAGTTATCAAAACTAATTACTTTAATCATAACTTTATTACAAGTAAGTTATTAAAACTAATTACTTTAAACATAACTTTATTACAAGTAAGTTATCAAAACTAATTACTTTAATCATAACTTTATTATAAGTAAGTTATCAAAACTAATTACTTTAGTCATATCTTTATTATAAGTAAGTTATTAAAACTAATTACTTTAATCACATCTTTATTATAAGTTAATAAAAGTAATTACTTTAATCATAACTTTATTCAAAGTAAGTTATCAAAACTAATTACTTTAATCATAACTTTATTATAAGTAAGTTATCAAAACTAATTACTTTAGTCATATCTTTATTATAAGTAAGTTATCAAAACTAATTACTTTAATCATAACTTTATTATAAGTAAGTTATCAAAACTAATTATTTTAGTCATATCTTTATTATAAGTAAGTTAATAAAACTAATTACTTTAGTCATATCTTTATTATAAGTAAGTTATCAAACTAATTACTTTAATCATAACTTTATTATAAGTAAGTTAATAAAACTAATTACTTTAGTCATATCTTTATTATAAGTAAGTTATCAAAACTAATTACTTTAATCATAACTTTATTATAAGTAAGTTCTTAAAACTAATTACTTTAATCATAACTTTATTATAAGTAAGTTATTAAAACTAATTACTTTAGTCATATCTTTATTATAAGTAAGTTATCAAAACTAATTACTTTAATCATAACTTTATTATAAGTAAGTTATTAAAACTAATTACTTTAATCATAACTTTATTATAAGTAAGTTATCAAAACTAATTACTTTAGTCATATCTTTATTATAAGTAAGTTAATAAAACTAATTACTTTAGTCATATATTTATTATAAGTAAGTTATCAAAACTAATTACTTTAATCATAACTTTATTATAAGTAAGTTCTTAAAACTAATTACTTTAATCATAACTTTATTATAAGTAAGTTATTAAAACTAATTACTTTAGTCATATCTTTATTATAAGTAAGTTATCAAAACTAATTACTTTAATCATAACTTTATTATAAGTAAGTTATCAAAACTAATTACTTTAATCATAACTTTATTATAAGTAAGTTATTAAAACTAATTACTTTAGTCATATCTTTATTATAAGTAAGCTATCAAAACTAATTACTTTAATCATAACTTTATTATAAGTAAGTTATCAAAACTAATTACTTTAATCATAATTTTATTATAAGTAAGTTATTAAAACTAATTACTTTAGTCATATCTTTATTATAAGTAAGTTATTAAAACTAATTACTTTAGTCATATCTTTATTATAAGTAAGTTATCAAAACTAATTACTTTAAACATAACTTTATTACAAGTAAGTTATTAAAACTAATTACTTTAATCATAACTTTATTCAAAGTAAGTTATCAAAACTAATTACTTTAATCATAATTTTATTATAAGTAAGTTATTAAAACTAATTACTTTAGTCATATCTTTATTATAAGTAAGTTATTAAAACTAATTACTTTAGTCATATCTTTATTATAAGTAAGTTATCAAAACTAATTACTTTAAACATAACTTTATTACAAGTAAGTTATTAAAACTAATTACTTTAATCATAACTTTATTCAAAGTAAGTTATCAAAACTAATTACTTTAATCATAACTTTATTATAAGTAAGTTATTAAAACTAATTACTTTAATCATATCTTTATTATAAGTAAGTTATTAAAACTAATTACTTTAATCATATCTTTATTATAAGTAAGTTATTAAAAGTAATTACTTTAATCATATCTTTATTAGTATTATATAACAAATATAACATCACATTTTGTATTTTTGTGTGATGTTTGTCTGTCAGGACCTTGATAAACAAAGCTTTCCTTCACTCAATTTGAATAACAAAGTTTTTTTTCATTTACTTTAAGGGCACGACATGGGCTGGTGGTTAAGGCACTCGACTCGTAAACGAAGGGTTGCGGGCTCGAATCCTTGTCGCACCAAATGTGCTCGACCTTTCCTCCGTGGGTGTGTTATAATATGTAGGTCAATCCCACTATTTGTTGGTAAAAGTGTCGCCCAAAAGTTGCGCGAAATTAATAACAAACCAAACCATACACTTTTAAATTACAAAACACGAGGGCTATCTGTGCTAGTCGTCACTAATTTAGCAGTGTTAGACTAGAAGTAAGGCTGCTAGTCATCGTCACCTACCGTCAACTCATGGGCTACTCTTTTACCAACGAATACGGGGATTGACTGTCACATAATAACATCCCCACCGGCTGAAATAGCGAGTATGTTTGGTGTGACGGAGATTTGAGCCCGTGACCCTTAGAATACCAGTTGAGTGCTTCCCTGACCACCTGGCTATGCTGGGCTAAACTTAATGTAACAGGTTTCTATTATTATGAAACAATTCTCTTTACTTACTAACTTTAAGTCAGATTAGTTTTGTTTATGTCAAAAATACTAATACTCACCACCTTATTGTACATCTTTCTTACCACCATATTGTACATCTTCCTCACCACCATATTGTACATCTTCCTCTCCACCATATTGTACATCTTCCTCATCACCATCTTGTACATCTTCCTCACCACCATACTGTACATCTCCCTCACCACCATATTGTACATCTTCTCCTCACTGAGATGGCCGGCAATTTCAACACGAGGTTTTGATCCCGCAAGTTCTAACCATTTTGTATCAAACACTACGCTCGCAGACGTTTCTCAGAGAACATAATCAAAGAGCAGCTCTATACATTTAAAAAGAAAGATTCAAAATGTAAACAAACACTTTTCAGAAGAAAAGAAAGTTCGTGATACGTTTTTATTTGGAAGTTGAAAAGAGAAAATGTCTGTAGTCCAAATCTGTACACAAATACAACACGGAAGTTAAACAGAGGTTTTGATGAGACTTCAGAATCCTGACCCTTCTTTCCTTCTGGCTCGGATTTTCTCTTGTTTTCTTTTTCGCCACGGAATTAAAAAGTCCTGTTTCAACTTGAAGATGAGTTGAAGACAGTTTTAAATGTTTCTCTAGTGGAAGAAGATTACCTATAGCATGTGGTATCACATCTAGTTAAAGTTTGCTTTTTAAAAGTGACTTTAAGATTTCTTGTCCAGGGTGTTCTTCAAATCAAAGATAACACAATTAACGTGGTGAAAAGTTTGAAATTCAATATTTCAGCTCTTAAATTTAAATGTTTACATAATATTACTCAAACTTAGCAGATAATCTTTGTTTCTTTGTATCTGAGCACAGAGCTACACAATGTGCTGTCTGTGCTGTGCTCGCCATGGGTATCGAAACCCGATTTTTATCGCTATGAGTCACTAATATTTCATACACACTTGTTTAGTAATGGAAATGTTTCTATACCACAGTATACACTCACGTTCTGTTCGTTCAGTTAGATATGGATTTATATAACCATTATGTGTACGTGATATTAGTAACCATTACGTGTACATGATATTAGTAACCATTATCTGTACATGATATTAGTAACAATAACGTGTACGTGATATCAGTAACCATTACGTGTACGTGATATTAGTAACTATTATGTGTACGTGATATTAGTAACCATTATGTGTACGTGATATTAGTAACCATAACGTGTACGTGATATTAGTAACCATTACGTGTACGTGATATCAGTAACCATTGTGTGTACGTGATATTAGTAACCATTACGTGTACATGATATTAGTAACAATAACGTGTACGTGATATCAGTAACCATTACGTGTACGTGATATTAGTAACCATTATGTGTACGTGATATTAGTAACCATTATGTGTACGGGATATTAGTAACCATAACGTGTACCTGATATTAGTAACCATTACGTGTACGTGATATCAGTAACCATTGTGTGTACGTGATATTAGTAATCATTTCGTGTACGTGATATCAGTAACCATTATCTGTACATGATATTAGTAACCATTATGTGTACGTGATATTAGTAACCATTATGTGTACGTGATATTAGTAACCATTATGTGTACGTGATATCAGTAACCATTATGTGTACGTGATATTAGTAACCATTACGTGTACGTGATATTAGTAACCATTACGTGTACGTGATATTAGTAACCATTATGTGTACGTGATATTAGCGGTACCTTCAAAGATCATTACGGTTGATATTTTACTGTTCCTAATTTTGAGCCACTGATCACGTGCAGTAAAGGCGGCCAGACAACTGCATGCGCCGAAACAAGTGTTTTCTAGCTTCTGGAACCAATGACTGTCACTTTTATAACACTCACAAAGCTCATGTAAAAAGAGAGTTAAGCAGTGCTATGTCCGGAGCTATGCAAGTACCTATTACTTGTTTACCACAAGCAGTGCTATGTCCGGAGCTATGGAACTACCAATTACTTGTTTACCACAAGCAGTGCTATGTCCGGAGCTATGGAACTACCAATTACTTGTTTACCATAAGTAGTGCTATGTCCGGAGCTATGAAACTATCAATTACTTGTTTACCAGTAGGCCACGTCCGTCTCTTATTGGTTGACAGATTTCTTAGAATAAACCTCTTTTTTAAATCAATAATTTGGTTTTTTGTATTTGATATACTTGCAACAAGACGATTTTTAATAGTTTTTAAGGATTGTTTATATTTGTTAGTTTTACTATAATAAATCATTTAACTTTGGTGAGTTTCGTTTGACGTGTTTGCTTGATGAAACTGTTTTCTAAAAGTACGATTCAGGTTTTTGTGTTTAATAAAGTTGATTCCAGGAGTTAGTTCGCATATTTAAACTTTACCACATTGTTTTATTTTATATAACTAGAAAATATTCTGTATTTTTAAAGACTTTCATTGTTACATCCTTTTGAGAATCCTTACTGTTCGGTTATATTTTTAATTCGTCACCAGAGAGGAAAGTCAGCTTCGTGATTGGGTGATTGAATTATTGAAGGGGTGTTCGGTTTTGTTTTCAAGTAGTTATATCCTTGTTTATCCTGGTTATTAACAGAATAAAAATCAATTTTTCTAAGAAATTCTAGCGTATAGTGAGTGATTTGGACATTTTTACAGTATTTGAATAACAATAAAAAAGATCTCTACTGTTCACATAACAAAGACAAATATGTAATTTCAACCAAAGTTTCGATATATCACACTTACCTTGGCTTTCAATCGCACCTCTAACTTGTTGCATTAAAAATTGTATTTTTGCGATTTCGTTATTTTTAATTTGGTCTTAGATGACTTTCACGTACAGGGTAGAGTGGAATTTTTCAAGATGCTGTCCTAAGACTTGATCCATTGTCTCGTGATGACGAGTGTAAATAATGACTAGAGAGGGTGAGAGAAAAATATTTATTGTTTCAAAGGTGATATAAAACTAACAAAACTTCCAAGCTGGTAGTTTTCAATATTCTTAACGTAAAACGAAAGAAAACTAGAGACAACGTTAAAACTACATTTCTGCCTAATCGGAAGCAGCTTCCTCCTTAACTGAAACAGATGAAAATAAGGGTAGAACCCACGCAAATGAAAGAAGTAAGATCGTCCTTCATGATATGAAATCATTCTGGCCGAGATATTTGGTTTTGATGCAGTTCGTATCTGGAAATATTCAGACCTAGTCCTACAGTTGCTTTCACCTCCAGCTTGTCTCTTATGTTAAAGAAAACTTTACTTCGCGATAAGTACCGTTCTTATAAAAAATAAAACCAATACCTCAAGTTCGAACCCATAGCTAGATCCTTGGCTACAGTCGGTATGTATTTATCAACTTAAGCTACGAGAATTAAACTGAAGGAAAGGTCTAATATAAGACTTGGTATTCACCGCACAAGCGTTTCTTATTCTGTCAACGACCAGATAAACAACAGAGAACACTTTCAGTTTCTCAAAATCAATAGATATTTCTATCTTTGTTCTGTCATGTTCCTTCAATACGCACTCTCGTGACGCACGTATAAAAGTTTTCTGTAACTTACGTTTCATTTTACGTAGAATTCAATGTACTATTTGCTTTCCGTTTTACAAGAAATAGGATTCGTTTGTTACAATATTTTTCGTTGTGTCTTAGTCGGACACACTTTTACAAGCGGTGATATTACCCCTGGAGTGACCAATAAGATGACATTTTTGTGTTAATTAATGAGGATCTGCTGTTTTCTTCCTTCACATTAAAACTGTTTTCTTTTATTAGCCAGTGTGTGTGTTGTCATGTTGACGTTGTGTGGTTCGTTTTCCCTTGTCCATTGGGTTGATGGGTACTTTACGCACCGAGAACTTCGAGAAATGAAGGGAAGTCGTCGAAATATCAGATAGTCTGTTGGTCATTTAATAATTACATATTGAAAAGTCCCGTTGAACTTTGTACTGAGTTTGTACTTGTTTTAAACTTTAAAAACTGTGAGTCCTATTGATAAAATATTTTCCATTGGAATTACTGAAGAACAATCCACACGTTCATAAAGTAAAAGATCTCAAGTGATTGTTTGCGGACAAACCGGTACAGTTATTGGTTAAATAGGCTCTGATACCTCTGGTTTTTCCGTGGCCACTGGAGCTGTTTTTAAACCTTGCCATGGATAGAGTTCGATAATCAATCGCAGTCCACACACATACCACCTTATTCGGGATAACTGGTCATTTGAGCCATGTCCATCTTATATCATAGTAGTATTCTTTACACACCCCATCACAATTAGCGGAGAAAATAATTATATATCTGTCTTCCCCCTGCCGCGAAACACAACTGTTTTACTTGTCTAGTTGTTTGACAGTCACTTCTTGTTTTCACCGATCTTACTAACAGTGACATCTGACGTCTTTTATTAATGACCTTTCTGACAGTCACACCTGAGTTTTCCTGTCATCATCGACCTGTCTGATAGTCACATCTGAGTTTTATCCTTGACCTATTTGACAGTTACACCTAAATTTTTCTGTCATCATCAGTTTGTCTGACAGTCACATCTAAGTTTTATCCTTGATCTATTTGACAGTTACACCTGAATTTTTCTGTCATTATCAATTTGTCTGACAGTCACATCTAAGTTTTATCTTTGATCTATTTGACAGTTACACCTGAATTTTTCTGTCATTATCAATTTGTCTGACAGTCACATCTAAGTTTTATCCTTGATCTATTTGACAGTTACACCTGAATTTTTCTGTCGTTATCAATTTGTCTGACAGTCACATCTAAGTTCTATCCTTGATCTATTTGACAGTTACACCTGAATTTTTCTGTCATTATCAATTTGTCTGACAGTCACATCTAAGTTTTATCTTTGACCTATCTGACAAGCACACATGAGTTTTCCTACTATCAATGGCCTGACTGACACTTACACCTGAGGTTTATCACTGGCCTGTCTGACAGTCACGTATGAGTTGCCTGTCATCAGTGACTTGTCCGATGCTTTTTAATAGGTAAACATATACCAAGTGTTTGAAGTGTCTGGAGTGTCTGTTTTTCGCAATTTGTGCCTTGACTTCCCAAATTTACCATCAGACCTCACGGAAGATGACCATGTCCAGTTTCTGGTAAGAAAATGAAGTACTCCACCAGTACAGATATGTACACTACTTAGGGTTAGACCCTAGATATGTACACCACTTAGAGATATACCCTAGATATGTACACTACTTAGGGTTAGACCCTAGATATGTACACTACTTGAGGAAAGACCCTAGATATGTACAATACTTAGGGTTAGACCCTAGATATGTACAATACTTAGGGACAGACCCTAGATATGTACACTACTTGGGGATAGACCCTAGATATCTACACTACTTAGAGTTAGACCCCAGATATGTACACTACTTAGAGTTAGACACTAGATATGTACAATACTTAGGGTTAGACCCTAGATATGTACAATACTTAGAGATAGACCCTATATATGTACACTACTTGTGGGTAGACCCTAGATATGTACACTACTTAGAGTTAGACCCCAGATATGTACACTACTTAGAGTTAGACCCTAGATATGTAAACTACTTAGGGAGAGACCCTAGATACGTACACAACTTAGGGATAGACCCTAGATATGTACACTACTTAGAGTTAGACCCTAGATATGTACAATACTTGGGGATAGACCCTAGATATGTACACTACTTAGAGTTAGACCCTAGATATGTAAACTACTTAGGGAGAGACCCTAGATACGTACACAACTTAGGGATAGACCCTAGATATGTACACTACTTAGGGTTAGACCCTATATATGTACACTACTTAGAGTTAAACCGTAGATATGTACACTACTCAGGGATAGACCCTAGATATGTACACTACTTAGAGTTAGACCCCAAATATGTACACTACTTAGGGATAGACCCTAGATACGTACACAACTTAGGGATAGACCCTAGATATGTACACTACTTAGAGTTAGACCCTAGATATGTACAATACTTTGGGATAGACCCTATATATGTACACTACTTAGAGTTAGACCCTAGATATGTACAATACTTAGGGATAGACCCTACATATGTACACTACTTAGGGATAGACCCTAGATATGTATAATAATTAGGGTTAGACCATAGATATGTACAATACTTAGGGATAGACCCTAGATATGTACACTACTTAGGGTTAGACCATAGATATGTACACTACTTAGAATTAGACCCTAGATATGTACAATACTTAGGGATAGACCCTAGATATGTACACTACTTGGGGATAGACCCTAGATATCTACACTACTTAGAGTTAGACCCCAGATATGTACACTACTTAGAGTTAGACCCTAGATATGTACACTACTTAGGCATAGACCCTAGATACGTACACTACTTGGGGATAGACCCTAGATATGCACACTACTTAGAGATAGACCCTAGATATGTACACTACCCAGGGATAGACCCTAGATATGTACACTACTTAGGGATAGATCCTAGATATGTACACTACTTAAGGATAGACCCTAGATATGTACACTACTTAGGGTTAGACCATAGATATGTACAATACTTAGGGATAGACCCTAGATATGTACACTACTTAGAATTAGACCCTAGATATGTACACTACTTTGAGTTAGACCCCAGATATGTACACTACTTAGGGATAGACCCTAGATACGTACACAACTTAGGGATAGACCCTAGATATGTACAATACTTAGGGTTAGACCCTAGATATCTACAATACTTAGGAATAGACCGTAAATATGTACACTACTTGGGGATAGACCCTAAATATGTACACTACTTAGAGATAGACCCTAGATATGTACACTACTTAGGGTTAGATCCTATATATGTACACTACTTAGAGTTAGACCGTAGATATGTACACTACTCAGGGATAGACTGTAGATGTGTACACCACTTAAGGATAGACCCTAGATGTGTACACTACTCAGGGATAGACTCTAGATATGTACACTACTTAGAGATAGGCCCTAGATATGTACACTACTTAGAGTTAGACCCTAGATATGTACACTACTTAGGGATAGACCCTAGATATGTACACAACTTAGGGATAAACCCTAGATATGTACACTACTTAGAGTTAGACCCTAGATATGTACAATACTTAGGGTTAGACCCTAGATATGTACACTACTTAGAGATAGGCCCTAGATATGTACACTACTTAGAGATAGGCCCTACATATGTACACTACTCAGGGATAGACCCTAGATATGTACACTACTTAGGGATAGATCCTATATATGTACACTACTTAAGGATAGACCCTAGATATGTACACTACTTAGGGTTAGACCATAGATATGTACAATACTTAGGGACAGACCCTAGATATGTACACTACTTAGGGTTAGACCATAGATATGGACACTACTTAGGGATAGACTTTAGATATGTACACTACTTAGAATTAGACCCTAGATATGTACACTACTTGGGGATAGACCCTAGATATGTACACACTTAGAGATAGACTCTAGATATGTACACTACTTTAGGGTTAGACCCTAGATATGTACACTACTTAGGGATAGACCCTAGATATGTACACAACTTAGGGATAAACCCTAGATATGTACACTACTTAGAGTTAGACCCTAGATATGTACAATACTTAGGGTTAGACCCTAGATATGTACACTACTTAGAGATAGGCCCTAGATATGTACACTACTTAGAGATAGGCCCTACATATGTACACTACTCAGGGATAGACCCTAGATATGTACACTACTTAGGGATAGATCCTATATATGTACACTACTTAAGGATAGACCCTAGATATGTACACTACTTAGGGTTAGACCATAGATATGTACAATACTTAGGGACAGACCCTAGATATGTACACTACTTAGGGTTAGACCATAGATATGGACACTACTTAGGGATAGACTTTAGATATGTACACTACTTAGAATTAGACCCTAGATATGTACACTACTTGGGGATAGACCCTAGATATGTACACTGCTTAGAGATAGACTCTAGATATGTACACTACTTGGGGTTAGACCCTAGATATGTACCTTACTTAGCGATAGAACCTAGATATGTACACTACTCAGGGATAGACCCTAGATATGTACACTGATTAGAGATAGACCCTAGATATGTACACTACTTAGGGTTAAACCCTAGATATGTACACTACTTAAGGATAGACCCTAGATATGTACACTGCTTAGAGATAGACCCTAGATATGTACACTACTTAGGGTTAGACCCTATATATGTACACTACTTAGAGTTAGACCCTAGATATGTACACTACTCAGGGATAGACTCTAGATATGTACACTACTTAAGGATAGATCCTAGATATGTACAATATTTAGGGATAGAGCCTAGATATGTACACTACTTAGAGTTAGACCCTAGATATGTACACTGCTTAGAGATAGACCCTAGATATGTACACTACTTAAGGATGGACCCTAGATATGTACACTACTCAGGGATAGACCCTAGATATGTACACTGCTTTGAGATAGATCCTAGATATGTACACTACTTAGGGTTATACCCTCGATATGTACACTACTTAAGAATAGACCCTAGATATGTACACTGCTTAGAGATAGACCCTAGATATGTACACTACTTAGGGTTAGACCCTAGATATGTACACTGCTTAGAGTTAGACCCTAGATATGTACACTACTTAGGTTAGACCCTAGATATGTACACTACTTAGCGATAGATCCTAGATATGTACACTACTCAGGATAGACCCTAGTTATGTACACTGATTAGAGATAGACCCTAGATATGTACACTACTTAGGGTTAGACCCTAGATATGTACACTACTTAAGGATAGACCTTAGATATGTACACTGCTTAGAGATAGACCCTAGATATGTACACTACTTAGGTTTAGACCCTATATATGTACACTACTTAGAGTTAGACCCTAGATATGTACACTACTCAGGGATAGACTCTAGATATGTACACTGCTTAAGGATAGATCCTAGATATGTACAATATTTAGGGATAGACCCTAGATATGTACACTACTTAGAGTTAGACCCTAGATATGTACACTGCTTAGAGATAGACCCTAGATATGTACACTACTTAAGGATAGACCCTAGATATGTACACTACTCAGGGATAGACCCTAGATATGTACACTGCTTAGAGATAGATCCTAGATATGTACACTACTTAGGGTTATACCCTCGATATGTACACTACTTAAGAATAGACCCTAGATATGTGCACTGCTTAGAGATAGACCCTAGATATGTACACTACTTAGGGTTAGACCCTAGATATGTACACTGCTTAGAGATAGACCCTAGATATGTACATTGCTCAGAGTTAGACCCTAGATATGTACACTACTTAGGGTTAGACCCTAGATATGTACACTACTTAGCGATAGATCCTAGATATGTACACTACTCAGGGATAGACCCTAGATATGTACACTGCTTAGAGATAGACCCTAGATATGTACACTACTTAGGGTTAGACCCTAGATATGTACACTACTTAGGGATAGACCCTAGATATGTACACTGCTCAGAGATAGACCCTAGATATGTACACTGCTCAGAGATAGACCCTAGATATGTACACTACTTAGAGTTAGACCCTAGATATGTACACTACTTAGGTTAGATTCTAGATATGTACACTACTTAGTAATAGACTCTAGATATGTACACTACTTAGGATAGACCCTAGATATGTACACTACTTAGGGTTAGACCCTATATATGTACACTACTTAGAGTTAGACCGTAGATATGTACACTACTCAGGGATAGACCCTTTATCTTATTAAATATATGGTTTTCTTGGTCTGAATTATCTGGTAACATTACTGCTTCGTACGATGCTGTAAGAGCATCTACTCTGGAGAAATATCTCCCGTATCTCTGTACAGCAATTCTTCTGGACCCTCCTTCTGGTATCCCTTGAGAATTAGAATGAACGTGTCTTGCTTCATTGGTTACCAAAGTACGTTTTGTAAGATGTTTATTAGACGGAGTGTGATTGGCTGATACTGTGTTTCTTTATCAGACCTTACTCTGAACGTTATCTATTAGTATGTGTTACAAACACAACTGGATCAAAAGACGTGCGATCCATATTACTGAATCGTCAAGAACAGTTGAACTATATTATTATGTCACGTCAGTTAGGCTTAAAACAAACACGCGATAAGTTTACGTGTAATATATCTGCTGTGGTACACAATACAGATATCTGTGACACCTATATATACTGTTGTTGCTACACAATACAGTAATTTATTAAATAATACTGTTGTTGCTACACAACACATTGTTGTTGCTATAGTACACACTGTTGTATAAAACGGTGTAGTTGCTACACGACACATTAATGTGTTAACTTAAGTATTGTTGATTGCGAAATGATTTATTTTTAACATTCTCGGTAAAACCGTATATTATGTTTGGTTTTTAACAATATTTTCTTGACTAAGCTTTGCACGAGAACATCACACGTTTTGTACAATAACTGGTCATTGTTACAATTTTCTATCCACTAAACGGTGAACAAGTCCTTCAAAACATATCCGATGTTGCACAATTACAAAATATGTCCAAGCGAAGTTTATTTCTGTTGTATAATAAATCACGTGTCTTCAGAATCATGAGACTTCTGGAAAGTCTGTCAAGGAATAGCCACCTTTCCTGACACTACGTTTCCAAGTTCTCGTCGTATTGAAGCGGTGGTTTCATCTTTATCTCAACTTTGTTTAATTGGAAAACCCATCTTCAAAATACGATCCACAACTCATTTATGAATAGCAGGTGAAGATTTCTTTGTCTTTTATCAAGTTCACGTTCAAAAGTTTTTGTGTTTTTTTTCAATGTAACAGAAAGTCTATAAGTTGTACGTTAGAAAGAACGTGGTAAGATAAGTTGTACGTTAGAAAGAACGTGGTAAGATAAGTTGTACGTTAGAAAGAACGTGGTAAGATAAGTTGTACGTTAGAAAGAACGTGGTAAGATAAGTTGTATGTTAGAAAGAACGTGGTAAGATAAGTTGTACGTTAGAAAGAACGTGGTAAGATAAGTTGTACGTATGTTAGAAAACGTGGTAAGATAAGTGGTAAGATAAGTTGTACGTTAGAAAGAACGTGGTAAGATAAGTTGTATGTTAGAAAGAACGTGGTAAGATAAGTTGTACGTTAGAAAGAACGTGGTAAGATAAGTTGTATGTTAGAAAGAACGTGGTAAGATAAGTTACATTTCTTACCAGACGTTAAAAACGTGGTATAAGTTGTCCATATGGTGCCTCACTTGCTGTAAACACATCTCCTTTGTTAAGCTATAAATATTTAAAGACTAAAAATATTAGCGTACCGTACGTAATAATGTAGTCTTAATAAGAACCAACCTCACTTATAACACATGCAGTTATTGTTGAACTATGAACGATAACTTTTGAGTAACTTAGCGAAACCCAACAAAAGGGTGAGTCACAACAATCGAAAACATGTTATCACCTTTGCTGTCTTCCTAAAACAATGAAAATTCCGTTCACTGTTTATAAGAATTAATTATATTCCATCAGGCGCGTGATTTAGAAATAACCTATAGGGGAGAGGTAACAAAACATGTTTAATTAACCTGAATGTGACGTATATCCCCCCACGCAGTGCTTCCCCTTATGATCCTGTTTAGGACTTCCATCACACGCGTCCGAGATAATCCATAATCTCTGAGCAAACAGTAAATCGGCCCAGCGTGGCAAAGTGGGTTAAGGCGTTCGACTCGTAATCTTAGGGTCGCGGGTTCGAATCCTGGTCGCGCCAATCATGCTCGCCCTTTCAGGCGTGGGGGCGTTATAGTGTGACGGTCAATCTCACTATTCGTTGGTAAAAGAGTAGCCCAAGAGTTGGCGGCGGGTGGTGATGACTAGCTGCCTTCCCTCTAGTCTTACACTGCTAAATTAGGGACGGCTAGCACAGATAGCCCTCGAGTAGCTTTGTGCGAAATTAAAAAAAAAACAACAAAAACAAACAACCAGTAAATATATGATGTTTATCTTTATCGATTTAGTTTAATATATTTCGAGAAGTGACACTCATAGCACAGAATCCTTTGAAATGACACTTGAAAATGATTAATATTAAGTGACTTCAGTATCTGTGAGATTCATTCTCGGTGCGGAGGCGTTCTTTCATATCATGCACAAAGGAAAGATGGGGTATGGAGAAGTGATGAGGTCGTCTGAAGACTATGGTTTGAGAATACATAAATATAATCTCCAACTCACCTTCGAGATTCGAGCAATCTTTCGCTAAATGAACTGGAACATTTCCCCGGAATATTTCAGCTTCGTCAACGACTATATGCAGTAAACATACACTTAATTTATTTATGATCGATTAACTTTATTTGTTCATGACTATATCCAGTAAAGATATGATGAAAAATTAGTGCATTATATTACATTTAAGTTTTAAACATGAGTTCCTTTTTAAACATATTGGACGACCAGGGCTCTGTTTTATGAGCCAGAGTCGTTATATCTCCCAGGTATGTTATTAACAAATGTTAACAAGTCTTACGGACTTTACAATGTATGTAAAACGAGTCGTTTAATTTCTTCGCAGGAATCTATTATTCTGATAAGATATCTTTATGAGTTTTTGTGTCATGATAGATATGAAATAATGAATATTAAATTACCTTTCGGTGTTAAAAACAATAGAAATAGAGCTAAACATATGCGTAAATAGAATGAACAACGCACATTACATAACTTCTACGTTATTAGGCGCTTTGGTCATTCTTGTACTCACCAAGTGACAGTAAAAGTTTACGTATCATGACCTTTAGTATAGTAAATGCATCCTTATGAAATCCGGCAAGGTTTTGGAGTACATTATATATTTTTGTACTCCAGGAACTATACTTTAATGTATGTAGTTTTACTAAAGATTTGTTTGAGACATTTAGAGTCAAAGTGGGACCCAAACTCTGACTTTCTTTAGTGTATGATGGATGTCGTGTTAACATTAAAAATACTTTGATTTTATTTTACTTTTCAAATTTTGTTTCCATTTGTTTGGAATGAATTTTATGCAAGAATAGACGACAACTAGCTCAGCTATCCGTCCTTAATTTAACAGTAAAAGACAGGGAACATAGCTAGTCATACCACCAACTCTTGAGATACTATCTAATATACTGGTATTGACCCTCATTATATAACGCCCCCACGGCTGAAACAGCAAGTATGTTTGGTGGGTCGGAGATTCGAACCCACGGCCCTCAGATTGTGAGTTAGACGTCCTATTCAGTTGACCATCCCTTCAATTTCCGTATTCTCTAGACTTTCCTAAATGAGTATCCAAAGTATCTCATTTCTCTTATTTTCTCTACCTGCTAAATATAAAAAATGTGAAACTACAAATAACATTTCGAACAATTAATTTCGATCTAACAGTGTTAACCAAAAGTAGATGTGACGTAACAGTTCTCTTTGTAGGCTTAGCTTAGATATTTCAGGCTAAAGACACCAGGCTATGCTGTTCAGTTCTGTTGAACTTTATCGATGAAACATGAAACAACTAGATTACTGACTGGTTCTCACTTCTGTCAGGCCTCGCATGGCCAGATGGTTAAGATACTCGACTCGTAATCTGAGGGGCGCGGGTTCGAATCCCAGTCACACCAAACATGCTCGCCCTTTTCAGCCGTCACATAATAACGTTATGTGACGGTCAATCCCACTATTCGTTGGTAAAATAGTAGCCCAAGGGTTGGCGGTGGGTAGTGATGACTAGCTACCTTCACAATAATCTATCACTGCAAAATTAGGGACGGTTAGCGCAGATAGCCCTCGTGTATCTTTGCGCTAAATTCAAAATAAACCACACCAATCACTGCTGTGAAAATTAGGGTATTGAAACCGTTTAGCAAATAATAATTAAAATCCAGTTAGATCAGTCACAAGTTCAGTTACAGTGTTATCACAATACGTTCAGTTACAGTGTTATCACACTATAGATTAAATATGTTTCTTAAAAACAAGCCAACATTAATAAAAGTCAGTAGTGAATACGACACAACAGAGGTGACAACCAGCCGGTGAACTGTACCATTTCCGAAAGTCGACGTTGACTTATTATAGTACTTTAATTATTCATCATAAGACGTATTTTTGGGTTTCGTGTTAACGTAAACGATTTTTTCTACAAAATCAATGAAAAATGTGAAGTAATAATTGTAGAGAGATTACTTAAGATTAACACTCAAATGCTGCTTGCACAGCGCGACTAAATTGATTTATATGTTATAAAACAATAATTGTTTTGCCTAGAAAATGCCAGAGGTCTCTAGTGATTTGTATCGGCTGGTCACGAACAAGCAACAGGTAAAGCAAACACTGGGAAATTTGTTCGTAGTGTTTGTTTTGTTAGAATTTCGCGCAAAGCTACACGAGGAATATCTGTGCGAGCCGTCCCTAATTTGGCAGTGTAAGACTAGAGGGAAGGCAGCTAGTCATCATCACCCACCGCCAACTCTTAGGCTACTCTTTTACCAACGAATAGTGGGATTGACCGTAACATCATAACGCCCTCACGGCTGAAAGCGCGAGCATATTTGGTGCGACAGGGATTCGAACCCGCGACAGTCGGATTACGAATCGAATGCCTTAACCCACCTGGCCATGCCGTGCTTGTTCGTAGTGAAACTCGGAGTAAGAAGACGTACTGACCATAACAGTGAACGTTTGTACTGAACTAAACTTTACTGACCATTGTAGATATTTTGTGTTATTTCTTATGACCATGCAAAACCTCGTTCTATTGGCTTAGTACTGTCGTAGCTGGTGATATACATTGCTACTCACCCAAGTGTCTTAAGAGTTGCCAACAGAAGTGACAAGTCCTTGTTTTAAATAACAATCAGGAATCGATGGCACAGTTCTTGTACACGTTCATAACCGCTGAATCTATAACCATTCAGAATCCTCAGTAAACACGTTCTTACTGACAATAGACCATCTAGTATGACTGTATTTGTCTTGAGACTACAAAAAACATCACACTCCATTCTTTTGGGGAGTGAATTAGTTATAAGAGTGACAGTTAAATTCCACTTTTGTATTAGATAAATGTAGCCCAAGTGTTGGCGGTGGGTGCTCTTGAGAAATTGTCAACAGGCTACGTGTGTTTCGCTCACAGCGGGTCTCGCAAACCGATACGTAAATAGTAACCCTTGAATAGCTTTGGGCGAACGAATGTCTAAAACCAAAATAAATTACATTCATCTTCATACCATGTAATTTAATCTTACCGTAAATACAATGATTACTCGCAACTACACTCCACGTTAAGTTCGATTTTCTGGACTAGACTTAAGTACTCAACGAAATTAATCTCGAAACACAAGTCATTTCTATTGTTGTAACCAATGAAACAGCAGCCCTTGGAAACTAATTTCTCCATTTTCGAAACGAAGCGAATGGGGTTTTTAATATATTCTTCGATAACTGCTACATGCAAGGCTTAGACCGGAAGATCAAGTGGTCACTGTGTTCGCGGCTATGTTGCTATAGCAACAAGTTTTATGAAACCATGCAGCCACGCCCTTCATAAGATTGTCATGTTTTGTTTGCACGTTTTGTTCAAATTTTCTTTTATTATAATTAATGTTTTGGCATTTAGCGGTTGTAGGTATTCAATTTAGTTTCCTTGTGAAACAGAGGTAAATTTACTGACTTACAAGCATAAAATTAGGGGTTCTGTCCCCCGGTGAACACAGCAGATAGTCCTGCTTGCCCTAAAGTAAATGAATTATTAACCATCTGTTATGTTAACTCATGCCCCATCATTCGAGAAATTTAAATAAAAAAATACTCAAGAAATATTACCTGGTCAATCTGTACATTTCTATCTATGTATGTGTGTAAATCTCTATCTCCATAAATTAACCACTTCAACTTTCTTTTAAAAAAAATCTAGCTTTTCAAAATGCCCTTTTATACAACATACAATAGGTAGAAATGACTTCTGCAAACCCTGTAACAAAGAGAAATGTCTTCTACAAACCCTGTGACAAAGAGAAATGCCCTTGTAAAAATCCTGTAACAAATAAATATGCCTTCTACATTCCTTGTTACAAAGAGAAATGCCTTTTACAAATCCTGTAACAAAGTAAAATGCCCTTTTACAAAATGGAAGAAGTTATGAAAAACAAGCTACTGACCACAAACAATGATATTTATATCGTATTATCCAGACTCGAAACCACAATTAATGACATTCGTATCCTAATATCCAGACTTGAAACCACACTCAATGATATTTATATCCTTACATTCAAACTCGAAACTACTTTTAATAATATTCGTATCCTAATATACAGACTCGAAACCATAATGAATGATATTTATATCCTAATATTCATGCTATAAACCACATTCAATGATATTTATATTATGATATTTATACTGCAAGCCACATTTAATTATATGTATACTAATATCCATAATATAAATCACATTCAATTATATTTATATTATAATATCCATAATATAAACCACAATTAATAATATTTATATCCTAATATCTATAATATAAACCACACTTAATAATATTTATATCCTAATATCTATAATATAAACCACACTTAATAATATTTATATCCTAATATCCATAATATAAACCACACTTAATAATATTTATATCCTAATGTCCATAATATAAACCACATTTAATAACATTTATATCCTAATATCCGGATTTTAAGCCACATTTAATAAAGTAATGATTTTCAGTAATCCTCTGATACACACACCTTAAGCCTCGTTTCTGAAGCTGACATCTTTGATTTAATATATATTTTAGAGGTCACTCGTGTCTACATTTATTATTATACGGTTGCTTGGGGTTCTAGTAAATAACTAAATATTTTCACGTGTTTACAACGTGGATATATTTTATTCTAGTCGTTACACATTTTTTGTAGTTTTGTTTACTTGCTACTCTATATTCTATTTTAATATTATTCTAATTTGTTACACGTTATTGTAGCATTGTTACCTGTAAAACTATCAGCAGTTGAATCGTTTTTGTGCAGTTCAATGTTTGGAGAAAGCGAAGTTTTAGCACCTAATGTCAACTCAGTTTGTTTTCTTGTTAAAATGTGTTTTTAAAAGAAATATTCAATATAAAAAAATGTTAAAAATAAACAAATGTATATTAAGATACGTTTTGATACTTATCGATAAATTATTTTAATTGAAATCGCTAAAATATTTATTTGTTTTATTAATTTGATTACTAAGCGAGAGACCCTCACGAAGGTTATGTAAATATAACTCATTTCTCAAATATGAGACTTGTATTCCCTGTAAAGGATACTTCACGGCTGAAGGTATTTCAGAGACAGTATTGTGTCCTTGACGAAAGTAAATGATTTGTACACAACCCAGGTGAATAGAAAGAAAAAATGTTGTTTTTTTGGTTTTATTTAATCAACACAGAAGCGATGACAAAGGCAACAGGCTAAACCTCGCTCCAAGTACTTGTAAAAACTTTTCACTACTTACGTGTATCGATTGAACGGAACGAGAAAAGAAACTCGACCAATCGTAGCCTTTCGTTCCTCGGTGTTGGAGTGGCTTTATCCTTAAGAGTGATAAACACGAGCGAGGTGGGGTCAGTTAGACCCTGGTTGTAGCAAGTAGAAATAGGCTAGCTGGTTCTACCATACTGGATGTGTTGTCATTTTATAAGTTTTTTTCTGAACCAGTTACTTGGTTCGTTGTGTATGAATTATTCAACCAGTTTATAATCCACTTGTAAATCAGTAAGTCAGCTACTTTTATTCGTTGTTTTCAATCAATCCTGTTTGGGTAGATTCTTTCTTGTTTTCATCTTACAGCATTCTGTTTGTCTACCAACTAAGTGTGACTCTATTACGTCACTGTTTAAAATCACGTGTGTGGTCTCCAATGTTTTACGAAGCGTAATTCAAAATTAAATTTCGGTCGTTCTATTAAAGGAATGAGTGAAATATTATCTGTCGTTCAAGGTAAGCGTTTTATTTATTTATTTTCGTTAATATCCAAGTCATCTAACTTACATAAAAATCCGCCAGGGAGAGTAACCTGACGTTTTATAACATAATTCGGCTACATGTTTTCACTAATTTAACGCACTTGTCACACTGTACCTAGAGGCTAATGTTCTCTTCTCTGAAATGTAACAAAATGTATTTTGCTGAGATTAAAACTCATCAGATAACGAACAACAGCTTGACCTCTCGTCCAGCTAATGACAAACAATGACTTTTTAACCTCCTAATTGTAGCAGACAGTTGTCTTAGCAGCACAGTTATGTTGGTCACGTAACTATTATATAGTTTCACTTATGTCTGTATGAAATATTTTATAGTTTTCAGTTAACACGTAGCTTGTGATGATTTCATAAACGGTATATAACATATCTACTTCCACTGGCCATAATTTAAGCTGTTTCGTCCATATATTGTGTTCCTTTCTTAGGTCTAAGACGGGAATTAAGCCCCCAAAACACTAAACTGTATCATTAAACTCGAAACTACACGACTGATTCACCATACGACGTCATGAAGTTCGTGACCGTGCGATACATGGTATTATATTGTATAAAGCTCCATGACCGTACAGTACGTCAGATGATAACAAACGTCAAAACTGTATTTCATAAGATATTTTTATGTATCATGTAGAACATTAAAGAAACTATTTACCTGTTATCGCATTCCGTGTAACACTGACCTAACATAACATTCCATGTATAATTAACTTGTCGCAACTGTTCGTGTAACGCTGTCATGTCGTGGCATCTCGTATAACACTGCTATGTTATAGCGTGGCATATCAGGATATTCCGTGTAATATGAATACATTAGGTGATTCGTGTAATATTAGTGTATCAGGATATTACTGTATCAGTTTATTACGACCTTACATCGGTTACATGTAAACAGTGCAGTTTATTACGACCTTACATTTGTAATGTGTATACAGTGCAGTTTATTACGACCTTACATCCGTTATGTGTATACAGTGTAGTTTATTACGACCTTACATCCGTTATGTGTATACAGTGCAGTTTATTACGACCTGACATCCGTTATGTGTATACAGTGTAATTTATTACGACCTTACATCCGTTATGTGTATACAGTGTAGTTTATTACGACCTTACATCCGTTATGTGTATACAGTGTAGTTTATTACGACCTTACATCTGTAATGTGTATACAGTGTAGTATATTACGACCTGACATCAATTATGTGTATACAGTGTAATTTATTACGACCTTACATCCGTTATGTGTATACAGTGTAATTTATTACGACCTTACATCCGTTATGTGTATACAGTGTAGTTTATTACGACCTTACATCCGTTATGTGTATACAGTGTAGTTTATTACGACCTTACATCCGTTATGTGTATACAGTGTAGTTTATTACGACCTTACATCTGTAATGTGTATACAGTGCAGTTTATCACAACCTTACATCCGTTATGTGTATACAGTGTAGTTTATTACGACCTTACATCTGTAATGTGTATACAGTGTAGTTTATTACGACCTTACATCCGTTATGTGTATACAGTGTAGTTTATTACGATCTTACATCCGTTATGTGTATACAGTGTAGTTTATTACGACCTTACATCTGTTATGTATATACAGTGTAGTTTATTACAACCTTACATCCGTTATGTGTATACAGTGTAATTTATTACAACCTTACATCCGTTATGTGTATACAGTGTAGTTTATTACGACCTTACATCCGTTATGTGTATACAGTGTAGTTTATTACGACCTTACATCCGTTATGTGTATACAGTGTAGTTTATTACTACCTTACATCCGTTATGTGTATACAGTGTAGTTTATTACGATCTTACATCCGTTATGTGTATACAGTGTAGTTTAATACAACCTTACATCTGTTATGTATATACAGTGTAGTTTATTACAACCTTACATCCGTTATGTGTATACAGTGTAGTTTATTACTACCTTACATCCGTTATGTGTATACAGTGTAGTTTATTACGACCTTACATCCGTTATGTATATACAGTGTAGTTTATTACAACCTTACATCCGTTATGTGTATACAGTGTAGTTTAATACAACCTTACATCTGTAATGTGTATACAGTGTAGTTTATTACGACCTTACATCTGTAATGTGTATACAGTGTAGTTTATTACAACCTTACATCCGTTATGTGTATACAGTGTAGTTTAATACAACCTTACATCTGTTATGTATATACAGTGTAGTTTATTACAACCTTACATCTGTTATGTATATACAGTGTAATTTATTACGACCTTACATCCGTTATGTGTATACAGTGTAGTTTATTACGACCTTACATCTGTTATGTATATACAGTGTAATTTATTACGACCTTACATCCGTTATGTGTATACAGTGTAGTTTATTACGACCTTACATCCGTTATGTGTATACAGTGCAGTTTATTACGACCTGACATCCGTTATGTGTATACAGTGTAGTTTATTACAACCTTACATCCGTTATGTGTATACAGTGTAGTTTAATACAACCTTACATCCGTTATGTGTATACAGTGTAGTTTAATACAACCTTACATCTGTTATGTATATACAGTGTAGTTTATTACGACCTTACATCCGTTATGTGTATACAGTGTAGTTTAATACAACCTTACATCCGTTATGTGTATACAGTGTAGTTTAATACAACCTTACATCCGTTATGTGTATACAGTGTAGTTTATTACGACCTTACATCCGTTATGTGTATACAGTGTAGTTTATTACAACCTTACATCCGTTATGTGTATACAGTGTAGTTTAATACAACCTTACATCCGTTATGTGTATACAGTGTAGTTTAATACAACCTTACATCTGTTATGTGTATACAGTGTAGTTTATTACGACCTTACATCCGTTATGTGTATACAGTGTAGTTTAATACAACCTTACATCTGTTATGTGTATACAGTGTAGTTTATTACGACCTTACATCCGTTATGTGTATACAGTGTAGTTTATTACGACCTTACATCCGTTATGTGTATACAGTGTAATTTATTACAACCTTACATCCGTTATGTGTATACAGTGTAGTTTATTACGACCTTACATCCGTTATGTGTATACAGTGTAGTTTATTACGACCTTACATCCGTTATGTGTATACAGTGTAGTTTAATACAACCTTACATCCGTTATGTGTATACAGTGTAGTTTATTACGACCTTACATCCGTTATGTGTATACAGTGTAGTTTAATACAACCTTACATCCGTTATGTGTATACAGTGTAGTTTATTACGACCTTACATCCGTTATGTGTATACAGTGTAGTTTAATACAACCTTACGTCTGTTATGTGTATACAGTGTAGTTTATTACAACCTTACATCTGTAATGTGTATACAGTGTAGTTTAATACAACCTTACATCCGTTATGTGTATACAGTGTAGTTTAATACAACCTTACATCTGTTATGTATATACAGTGTAGTTTATTACGACCTTACATCCGTTATGTGTATACAGTGTAGTTTATTACGACCTTACATCCGTTATGTGTATAGAGCAAACTGATGAAACCAATACATGATTTAACTGAATCTATTAACACAGTACATTTAAAAGACAGGACTTAATCATGAAACATGGCGTCGTGCCTGTAAATAACCGAACATTCCTGTTTCACTGGACTAAAAAAAAATTGACGATTCTTATCGTTAGAATGCGCTCTCACAAGCTCATAATGAGACAAAAACATCTAACAGAGAACTTCTGGTAGGTTCAACACATCAGGCAGTGTGCCACAGTGAGTAAACGGATAAATCTGATATATATCAGGAAATTAGATGAGTGATGTACCAGGTTTAAAGCTAATAGTTAAACCTAATATTTAAAACGACGTTGTGTCCTAAGTTAGACACATCTATAATTAACAAAAATTTCTTCGCACAATATAATTTTTAGAGAAAACATTGTAATATTCTAACAGATCTATTGGTACAAATGTGTAAACAAAACACTGTAATATTCTAACAGTATTCGTGGAACAAATGTGTAAACAAAACACTGTAATATTCTAGCACTTCTAATGGTACAAATGTGTTGGCAAAGCATTGTAATATTCTAACAGTTCTAGTGGTACAAACGCGTAAACAAAACATTGTAATATTCTAACAGATCTATTGGTACAAATGTGTAATAGTCTAAAAGTTCTCGTGTTATAAATGTGTTGACAAAGCATTGTTATATTCTAACGGTTCTATTGGTACAAACATGTAAACAAAACATTGTAATATTCTAACATTTCTAGTGGTAAAATGTGTAGAAAAAACACTGTAATATTTTAACAGTCTTAGTGGTACAAATGTGTTGTCAAATTACTGTAATATTCTAACAGTTCTTGTAGTAGAAATGTGTTGAGAAAACACTGTAATATTTTAACAGTTTTAGTGGTACAAATGTGTAATATTCTAACAGTTCTAGTGGTACAAATGTGTAGATAAAACACTGTAATATTCTAACAGTTCTAGTGGTACAAATGTGTAAACAAAACACTGTTATATTCTAACAGTCTTTGTGGTACAAATGTGTTGACAAAGGACTGTAATATTCTAACAGTTCTAGTGGTACAAAAGTGTAAACAAAACAATGTAATATTCTAACAGTTCTAGGGGTACAAATGTGTAGAAAAACACTGTAATATTCTAACAGTCTTTGTGGTACAAATGTGTTGACAAATTACTGTAATATTCTAACAGTTCTAGTGGTACAAAAGTGTAAACAAAACACTGTAATATTCTAACAGTCTTTGTGGTACAAATGTGTTGACAAATTACTGTAATATTTTAACAGTTCTAGTGGTACAAATGTGTAGACAAAACACTGTAATATTCTAACAGTCTTTGTGGTACAAATGTGTTGACAAATTACTGTAATATTTTAACAGTTCTAGTGGTACAAATGTGTAGATAAAACACTGTAATATTCTAACAGTTCTAGTGGTACAAATGTGTAAACAAAACACTTATATTCTAACAGTCTTTGTGGTACAAATGTGTTGACAAAGGACTGTAATATTCTAACAGTTCTAGTGGTACAAAAGTGTAAACAAAACAATGTAATATTCTAACAGTTCTAGTGGTACAAATGTGTAGAAAAACACTGTAATATTCTAACAGTCTTTGTAGTACAAATGTGTTGACAAATTACTGTAATATTTTAACAGTTCTAGTGATACAAATGTGTAGAAAAACACTGTAATATTCTAACAGTCTTTGTGGTACAAATGTGTTGACAAATTACTGTAATATTCTAACAGTTCTAGTAGTAGAAAAGTGTTGATAAAACACTGTAATATTTTAACAGTTCTAGTGGTACAAATGTGTAGACAAAACACTGTAATATTCTAACAGTTCTTGTGGTACAGATGTGTAGAATGCTAAATTATGACATTACTAATACTATGAAAAAAGCTATAATATTTTTTATCAGTTAAACAAAACTGAGTTGGTAGGAAAAACACCCAGTCTGTATCTAACTGTACATTCACATAATGAATGTCTGTATCTAACCGTATATCTAGGTAATGAATGCATCTTAGTTACAGATAGAGTCTATATATTGTAATTAATTAAGTGGACAGCTTTCTCGTGAATAATTCTTAACTGGCAGGGAGGGTACCTCCCATTATTGTGTTTTTACTGTAGGCTCGTGCTTCTAAGTAGGAAATATACTAACGCACTCATGTTTTCTGAAGACCTTTTATTTCTACAGGCTACAGTCTTGTGTCCGATCATTTTCCTTTTAAATAACTGATCCAGAGGAAACACGGTCTTTTACTGATTTGATTATTCTTTTGTTTTTTATTTTTGTGGGGGTCAGAGGAAACACGAGCAGCTCTGTTCCTCTGAGTATTAGTACGTACTGTTAGTTCTATATATTTCAAATTATAGTTTCTTAAAATATACGACACTAGGGAACACTTCAAGAACTATTTGTTTGTTTTGTTGAATTTCGCGCAAAGCTACTCGAGGGCTATCTGCACTAGCCGTCCCTAATTTTGCAGTTTAACACTAGAGGGAAGGCAGCTAGTCATCACCACACACCGCCAACTCTTGGGCTACTCTTTCACTAATGAATAGTGGGATTGACCGTAACTTTATAACGCCCCCACGGCATGTTTGGTGCGAAGGGGATTTGAACCCGCGACTTTAAAGAACTAGCTTGAAACATTAAACAATATTCCTGTTGTTATTAGCATTGAAATAACGAACTGAAAGAAAGAAGGGACATTTTGTGTTCATTATTGTTCTAAACCAACATTTTAGTCACAACTTGCTATATAAAGTATTCCTCTCGAGAAATTTCATTTTATTCAGCTGTTTTGCGGTTATTTGTTACATAGACGACCTTGACTGCCATCTAGTGTGCAAAATTATATCACTTATATCATAATTTATATACTTTTATATTTTCAAAATTCAAAGGGTCTTAATTATATAAATTAAATTTTTTTCGCTCTGTCGTCGTACTGTTGTATACATAACATGCATATATATTTACAATTCTGTTTTCTGAGATCTAATTTTATTTTGAAACTTAAAAAATTGTCATCACTCACTCGTCCGCCAGGGGGTTCTCTCTCTCTTGTTAATTGATATTTATAGTATCTCAGTGGGACAACGATAAATTTACGGACTCACAACATTAATATCCTGAGTTCGATTTCTAGGCGTGGACACAGCAGACAACCTAATAACGTGTCTTTACTGTAAAACGGACAAACAAGGACATTGATTGTATATATCGATGTAATCTATTAGTAACTAGTAGTAATAGGCTTCGTTTCATTGTAGGATGGTTTAGTTAGTTTGTGTTACAATTGGAACAACGTCTGGGCCATTTACGATTCGTAATTTTGAGCATTCTAGTTTGCGAATTATAATTTTACTTAGGAAAATTACTTACTAAGGAAAGAGGCCTCTGAAAGAAGTGTTGACTCCAGCGACCTCTAGAAAGAATTAAACTTGCTTTCTAAAACTTGTCAAACAATGGAATAAAGCTAAAACGACTGTTAAAGTTACCGTGGATTAAAAAGATATACAGATTGCAAACAAAATCAAGACAAACGTGTTTCAAAATTAGAGTTAGCACTAGCAATATTTATAATTAGGCTTAGCATTTGAACAGAGAGCAAATAGCCTATTATGCAGGTTTGCGCTGAACAAACAAGCCGTAGAATTACTAAATCAGATTAACTGATAAGCTTGTTTCATCTAAGCCCTTAATTTAACTTTGTTTTATATGTATAATATACTGTTTTAAAAAATTAAAGTAACAAGTACATATTTCAGAATATTGTTGTCATAACTAAATTTATGTATGAAAAACATGTCCATTCGTCTACAAGTGTATTTTCTAAGCTTGCAAGTGAAGTTTGAAGCAATTCAAACGAAACTCACTTCACTCAAGGATAATACAACTCAAGGTACCCTATATAAGGTTGTTACGTGAGAATACAACTCAAGGTACCTAATACAAGGTTGTTACGTGAGAATATAACTCAAGGAACCCTATATAAGGTTGTCACGTGAGAATACAACTCAAGGTACCCTATATAAGGTTGTTACGTGAGAATATAACTCAAGGAACCCTATATAAGGTTGTTACGTGAGAATACAACTCAAGGAACCCTATATAAGGTTGTTACGTGAGAATACAACTCAAGGAACCCTATATAAGGTTGTTACGTGAGAATACAACTCAAGGAACCCTATATAAGGTTGTTACGTGAGAATACAACTCAAGGTACCCTATATAAGGTTGTTACGTGAGAATACAACTCAAGGAACCCTATATAAGGTTGTTACGTGAGAATACAACTCAAGGAACCCTATATAAGGTTGTTACGTGAGAATACAACTCAAGGTACCCAATATAAGGTTGTTACGTGAGAATACAACTCAAGGAACCCTATATAAGGTTGTTACGTGAGAATACAACTCAAGGAACCCTATATAAGGTTGTTACGTGAGAATACAACTCAAGGAACCCTATATAAGGTTGTTACGTGAGAATACAACTCAAGGAACCCTATATAAGGTTGTTACGTGAAACTATGCACTCCTTATTAATTCTCGAAACAAATACCAACATGGCTCGTTTTCTCAGTGTGTACCTTCATCTTGTGTGCCCAAGCACTCAGGCGCCATCTGACAGAGGTTAAGGTGGCCAGGGCGGTCCAGATGCTGGAGGATGGCCAGAACCAAAGGAGGGTGGCACAACGCGTCGGTGTCACCAAGCGTCATCAATCGACTTTGGCAACGCTACCAGGAGACAAACTCTTATGGCAGGAGGCAAGGTCAAGACCGTCATCGCTGCACAAAGAGGACCGCTACATCGTGACTACCGCTAGGTTAGCTACAGCTCGGTCACTGCGAAATGACCTTCAGCATTCCACTGGAACCCGTATGTCGACCCAAACAGTTTGCAATCGTCTGTACAAAGGACGCCCTAGGGCCAGACGGCCTGCAAGAGGAGTTATTCTGACAGCGCGACACCTTGCAGCCAGGTTGGAGTTTGCTCGTCAGCACCTGGACTGGGAACTTCGTCAATGAGCCACCGTGCTGTGGACAGACGTGTGATGGACGTGTATAGAAACGCCGAGGAGAGCGATTTTCCGCCTGTAACATTGTGCAAGTCGACGCTTATGGAGGTGGTTCTGTAATGGTCTGAACAGACACATGCTTGGGTGGCCGCACGGACTTACTCTTACTCAACAGGGGTGCTCTGAACGCACGACGATATAGAGACGAAATTCTGGAACCCATTGTGAGGCCTTTTGTCGGTGCTGTTGCCGATGGGTTCATTCTCATGCAGAATAACGCGCGAGCCCACGTCGCCAGATTATGTGTGGACTTCCTTGATGAGGAAGGAATAGAGACTTTTAAGTGGTCCACCAGATCTCCAGATTTAAGTCCGATTGGAAATTATTGGAATATGTTGTCGAGGCGAGTTAGTGAACGGCAGCACCCTCCTCAGAATGTACAGGAACTCCAACAAGCCCTGGTAGGCGAGTGGACTGTCATACCCCAAGATAACATCGATAGACTGACTCGAAATGTGCCAAATCAGGAGTGTGTCACAGCCCGTGGAGGTCTCACTGGATATTGAATGTTTCAAACATTATTCGAATAAACACGTATAAACTGTTAAAGTATTGATTCATATTGAGTGTCAGTTTTGGTCATTTTTAAAAAGTTTATTTCTCCATGTTTTATCGTTCATCACACATTAAAAAATGGATACGGATGGAAGCGAAATGAGGAAGATTACCTAAAAAATAAAAATATTATCACATTTGGAACACTGAGGTAAATTATATTAGAAAACGTATTTTTTCCTTTAATGTTTTTTAGCAGTATAGTTTCATCATTTCATTAGTTACGTTTATAATTTCGATAATGTTCATTACTTATTAAGTTTGCATATTATCGTACACGCGTTTATAGCTGAGTGTTCGTTGACTCGGTGTGTTTACAGAGGCATGTAATACATTCATGAACCACTTTTAGTGCTATTAGAGACGATATTCTCTCTGTAAATATAAAGAGCATAAGTCTACGTAACTCAAAAACAATTGTTTGTTTGTTTTGGAATTTCGCACAAAGCTACTCGAGGGCTATCTGTGCTAGCCGTCCCTAATTTAGCAGTGTAAGACTAGAGGGAAGGCAGCTAGTCATCACCACCCACCGCCAACTCTTGGGCTACTCTTTTTACCAACGAATAGTGGGATTAACCGTCACATTATACGCCCCCACGGCTGGGAGGGCGAGCATGTTTAATGCGACGCGGGAGCGAACCCGCGACCCTCGGATTACGAGTCGCACGCCTTACGCGCTTGGCCATGCCAGGCCTCTGAGAAACAAAGTTAAGCCATAACTTAAAACTTAACCTCAGATTGCCAGTCGAGCTATGCCAGGCTCTCGTCGAAACGAAGAGTTTCGGTATAATAGAGAAACAAGCAAACACGTTAATGAATATTGTAACACCTCTGGGTCGAAGGTTCGAATCTACGACTCACCAAACATGCTCAGCCTTTTAGCCATAGGAACGTTATAATGTAACGGTCAATTCCACTATTTGTTGGTTGAGGGTGGATGGTGATGACTAGCTGGCTTACCTCTAGTCTTACACTACTAAATTAGGGACGGCTAGCGCAGATAGTCCTTGTGTGATATTCAAATCAAACCTTTAAACAATAAGAACTTATTTGTTCTTCATTGTGAACACGAAATTTTACCTTTTTTTCAGATTGTAATTTCCACTTCATGTTTCTTTCCGTAAAGCCAGAAATTAAAAGTTTAATATTTATAAACTCTCTTTTTAAAATACGAAACGATGTGGTTAGATTTTTCAAACTATTGATTAAAATACCAAACGATGTGGTTAGATTTTTCAAACTATTGATTAAAATACCAAACGATGTGGTTAGATTTTTCAAACTATTGATTAAAATACGAAACTATGTGGTTAGATTTTTCAAATTATTGATTAAAATACGAAACGATGTGGTTAGATTTTTCAAACTATTGATTAAAATACGAAACTATGTGGCTAGATTTTTCAAACTATTGATTAAAATACGAAACGATGTGGCTAGATTTTTCAAACTATTGATTAAAATACGAAACGATGTGGTTAGATTTTTCAAATTATTGATTAAAATACGAAACGATGTGGTTAGATTTTTGAAAATATTGATTAAAATACGAAACGATGTGGTTAGATTTTTCAAACTATTGATTAAAATACGAAACGATGTGGTTAGATTTTTGAAAATATTGATTAAAATACGAAACTATGTGGTTAGATTTTTCAAACTATTGATTAAAATATGAAACGATGTGGTTAGATTTTTGAAAATATTGATTAAAATACGAAACGATGTGGTTAGATTTTTGAAAATATTGATTAAAATATGAAACTATGTGGTTAGATTTTTCAAACTATTGATTAAAATACGAAACGATGTGGTTAGATTTTTGAAAATATTGATTAAAATACGAAACTATGTGGTTAGATTTTTCAAACTATTGATTAAAATACGAAATGATGTGATTAGATTTTCAAATTATTAATTAAAATATGAAACGATGTGGTTAGATTTTTCAAACTATTGATTAAAATACGAAACGATGTGGTTAGATTTTCAAACTATTGATTAAAATACGAAACGATGTGGTTAGATTTTTCAAACTATTGATTAAAATACGAAACGATGTGGTTAGATTTTTGAAAATATTGATTAAAATACGAAACTATGTGGTTAGATTTTTCAAACTATTGATTAAAATACGAAATGATGTGATTAGATTTTCAAATTATTAATTAAAATATGAAACGATGTGGTTAGATTTTTCAAACTATTGATTAAAATACGAAACGATGTGGTTAGATTTTCAAACTATTGATTAAAATACGAAACGATGTGGTTAGATTTTTCAAACTATTGATTAAAATACGAAACGATGTGGTTAGATTTTTCAAACTATTGATTAAAATACGAAACGATGTGGTTAGATTTTCAAATTATTAATTAAAATATGAAACGATGTGGTTAGATTTTCAAATTATTAATTAAAATATGAAACGATGTGGTTAGATTTTTCAAACTATTGATTAAAATACGAAACGATGTGGTTAGATTTTCAAACTATTGATTAAAATACGAAACGATGTGGTTAGATTTTTCAAACTATTGATTAAAATACGAAACGATGTGGTTAGATTTTTCAAACTATTGATTAAAATACGAAACGATGTGGTTAGATTTTTCAAACTATTGATTAAAATACGAAACTATGTGGCTAGATTTTTCAAACTATTGATTAAAATCCGAAACGATGTGGTTAGATTTTTCAAACTATTGATTAAAATACGAAACTATGTGGCTAGATTTTTCAAACTATTGATTAAAATACGAAACGATGTGGTTAGATTTTTCAAATTATTGATTAAAATACGAAACGATGTGGTTAGATTTTTGAAAATATTGATTAAAATACGAAACTATGTGGTTAGATTTTTCAAACTATTGATTAAAATACGAAACGATGTGGTTAGATTTTTCAAACTATTGATTAAAATACGAAACGATGTGGTTAGATTTTTCAAACTATTGATTAAAATACGAAACGATGTGGTTAGATTTTTGAAAATATTGATTAAAATACGAAACTATGTGGTTAGATTTTTCAAATTATTGATTAAAATATGAAACGATGTGGTTAGATTTTTGAAAATATTGATTAAAATACGAAACGATGTGGTTAGATTTTTGAAAATATTGATTAAAATATGAAACTATGTGGTTAGATTTTTCAAACTATTGATTAAAATACGAAACGATGTGGTTAGATTTTTCAAACTATTGATTAAAATCCGAAACGATGTGGTTAGATTTTTCAAACTATTGATTAAAATACGAAACGATGTGGTTAGATTTTTCAAACTATTGATTAAAATACGAAACGATGTGGTTAGATTTTTGAAAATATTGATTAAAATACGAAACTATGTGGTTAGATTTTTCAAACTATTGATTAAAATACGAAACTATGTGGTTAGATTTTTCAAACTATTGATTAAAATACGAAATGATGTGGTTAGATTTTTGAAAATATTGATTAAAATACGAAACTATGTGGTTAGATTTTTCAAACTATTGATTAAAATACGAAATGATGTGGTTAGATTTTCAAATTATTAATTAAAATATGAAACGATGTGGTTAGATTTTTCAAACTATTGATTAAAATACGAAACGATGTGGTTAGATTTTCAAACTATTGATTAAAATACGAAACGATGTGGTTAGATTTTTCAAACTATTGATTAAAATACGAAACGATGTGGTTAGATTTTTGAAAATATTGATTAAAATACGAAACTATGTGGTTAGATTTTTGAAAATATTGATTAAAATATGAAACTATGTGGTTAGATTTTTCAAACTATTGATTAAAATACGAAACGATGTGGTTAGATTTTCAAACTATTGATTAAAATACGAAACGATGTGGTTAGATTTTTCAAACTATTGATTAAAATACGAAACGATGTGGTTAGATTTTTCAAACTATTGATTAAAATACGAAACTATGTGGCTAGATTTTTCAAACTATTGATTAAAATACGAAACGATGTGGTTAGATTTTTCAAACTATTGATTAAAATACGAAACGATGTGGTTAGATTTTTCAAACTATTGATTAAAATAAGAAATATAAGATTTTTATATTATGAAGGTTGAAGTCCACAATTCATTTGCTTTTCACTTCTGCTCTGAGAGATTACCTTTCGTTAGAAAATAAAACAGAAACAGACACAGACAGACAGGTATCAAGTGATGTATGAGAGCTCTTCAGTTATAGTTTGAAAAAATAACTTTAACACAAGACTTGTTCGTTTTAACTATCACGTCATTACGGTTGAGAAAGAATGTACCTTCTTCGCTCTCAACAGACAAGACGAACGTCCAACTAGATTATTCATAGTTGAAGATTAAGTTTTGTTTTTAACGTCATAGTAACGTCACAGCTTACAATCTTCTATCCTTGACTTGCGAGCTGTGTTAGAAGAACTCTTAATAAAAGCTCTCTGTAACAAAACGGATCGTCATCTGTTTCTATTCATGATATCTGTTCGTTTAGAGAATGGTGGTTAGAGAACTTGTGTGTTGTAGGTTCGGGTCCCCTCACATCACGTACTCTCAACCTTGAAGACGTTATAATGTAATGGTCAATCTTACTACTCGTTAATAAAAAGTAGCCTAATTAGGTATGGCTCATGGAGATAGACCTTCAGTAGATTTGCTCAAAATGAAGCAGGAGATCAGTGAGGGCACATATTACGACAACGCGTGATTGATGTTAGGAGATCTCTTAAATAAATAGAAGTGATAAGTGTTACGTAAGTCAGTAGACGAACGTCTATATTTACATTTAGTATAAAATCGGCATCAAATGTTAAAATTTTAATAAAGCTTGTTTGGAGCTAAGAAAGAGAGAAATCGTGAACAACCCCTTGAATCAAATGGAGATTGCAAAATGTTTTCATTAAACTGGAAGTTGTGTAGAGTTTCGCTTCATATGTAACTATCACCAGATGGCGCTTTCATATTAATAAATTAAAGCGTACGAAGGAGTACAACAGTTAGGGGGCTATAATTGTTTGAGTCAAATATCTAACAACTTCTACAGAATGAAAATTTGTCAAACTGCTTTTAATATGTTTAGAAGACAGGCTGGGTGTGGCCTACACGTTGGGCTTGCCCATACTGTGTAGTTAAAAATTAGGGACTGTTATGGGCGGAAAAATATATATTGTAATTTGTGTTGCTAATTTGTTACGGTTAACATTCACTCAGAAAACAGGTGTATTTACTAAATACTCTGTATGCAAAGTACGTTAAGTTACGGTTAACATTCACTCAGAAAACAGGTGTATTTACTAAATACTCTGTATGGAAAGTACGTTAAGTTACGGTTAACATTCACTCAGAAAACAGGTGTATTTACTAAGTACTCTGTATGCAAAGTACGTTAAGTTACGGTTAACATTCACTCAGAAAACAGATGTATTTACTAAATACTCTGTATGGAAAGTACGTTAAGTTATGGTTAACATTCACTCAGAAAACAGGTGTATTTACTAAATACTCTGTATGCAAAGTACGTTAAGTTATGGTTAACATTCACTCAGAAAACAGATATATTTACTAAATACTCTGTATGGAAAGTACGTTAAGTTATGGTTAACATTCACTCAGAAAACAGGTGTATTTACTAAATACTCTGTATGCAAAGTACGTTAAGTTATGGTTAACATTCACTCAGAAAACAGATGTATTTACTAAATACTCTGTATGCAAAGTACGTTAAGTTATGGTTAACATTCACTCAGAAAACAGGTGTATTTACTAAATACTCTGTATGCAAAGTACGTTAAGTTATGGTTAACATTCACTCAGAAAACAGATGTATTTACTAAATACTCTGTATGCAAAGTACGTTAAGTTATGGTTAACATTCACTCAGAAAACAGGTGTATTTACTAAATACTCTGTATGCAAAGTACGTTAAGTTATGGTTAACATTCACTCAGAAAACAGATGTATTTACTAAATACTCTGTATGCAAAGTACGTTAAGTTAGATTATGACATAGTTACTAATCATTTACGACTTAACGATGCAACTCGGAACGCCAGCAATCAAGTTGGGCCACGCAAGTTCTTCAAAGAAACGTTCACTTTTCAGGTCGATAACGAAACACAATTTCAGCAAAATGTTCTGATATATTTTATCGATTTCCCGAGTCACACCAGAACCACCTGTTCTTTTCCTTTTCTATCCATATATGAGTTTCCTCCTCTTGTTTTCCTCGGACTTTCGTGAAGGAAATAAATCTTTTCCATCGTTTATCAAAACATTGTTTCATTTGATTGTTGTCGGAGAGGAACACAAAAGATATTCGTGTCTTAACGATGGTTCGGTCACCTCGATGGACCTTGGAAGATATGAGGAGCTCTTCTCCAAAGTCATTTTCGTAAAGCCGTTTGGTTAGATAAACACAGTTGAAAAAGATACAAATAACATTTGGTATAGTCTGGAAAATACCTTAAATAAATCTTCTTAAACCGATCTGATATCGCCTCAAGAGCCGTCGAATGGTCTGTAATCAGCTTCAAGATTAATCAGAATTGATCTGGATAATCATCAGATAGTCTGCAATAGATTTCAATTGTACTATGATTAAATTGTCCTCGAAGAGAGTAAGTAATCCACGTTCATTAGAATTAGAACAAGTGTTATCAGGCGTATTCACCTGTCTAACGTAACACCACAGAAAAGTGTTACGAAGTGTGGTCACCTGTCTAACGTAACATCACAGAAAAGTGTTACGAAGTGTGGTCACCTGTCTAACGTAACATCACAGAAAAGTGTTACGAAGTGTGGTCACCTGTCTAACGTAACACTACAGAAAAGTGTTACGAAGTGTGGTCACCTGTCTAACGTAACACCACAGAAAAGTGTTATGAAGTGTGGTCACCTGTCTAACGTAACACTACAGAAAAGTGTTACGAAATGTGGTCACCTGTCTAACGTAACACTACAGAAAAGTGTTAGGAAGTGTGGTCACCTGTCTAATGTAACACCACTGAAAAGTGTTATGAAGTGTGGTCACCTGTCTAACGTAACATCACAGAAAAGTGTTACGAAGTGTGGTCACCTGTCTAACGTAACACTACAGAAAAGTGTTATGAAGTGTGGTCACCTGTCTAACGTAACATCACAGAAAAGTAGTTACGAAATGTGGTCACCTGTCTAACGTAACATCACAGAAAAGTGTGATGAGGTGTGGTCACCTGTCTAATGTAACACCACTGAAAAGTGTTATGAAGTGTGGTCACCTGTTTAACGTAACACCACTGAAAAGTGTTATGAAGTGTGGTCACCTGTCTAACGTAACACCACAGAAAAGATTTATGAAGTGTGGTCACCTGCCTAACGTAACACCACTGAAAAGTGTTATGAAGTGTGGTCACCTGTCTAACGTAACACTACAGAAAAGTGTTATGAAGTGTGGTCACCTGTCTAACGTAACACTACAGAAAAGTGTTATGAAGTGTGGTCACCTGTCTAACGTAACAATACAGTTGAATTATGTTAGTATCCATGGGTCTGTGTGCGTTTAGGGAATGTTATGTTTAGAACCATGTTACATCCTAACGACATACAGAAACGCGAAATTTTGCTTTTCACGATAAACAAGTTAGTCAAAGTACAGCATTCGTAAAATTACAAGCAGTGAAGTCTCAGTGTGGAAATCCCTTTAGTATAATTAATATACTGAAAAACGAGCATGTCGAAGATTAGGTTTCGGTTTTGTTTTCCTAAGCATTGGTTTGAAGTAGCAATGTAAATTTGTCTGCTTTAGGCTTAGTTATTTAGAGCCTATATTTTAATATTATTTATAAACTTTCCAACAGGACTATGACAGTTTCAACTCGTTCTCTCTTCCCAGTAGTTCAGCAGTAATTCTGCGTGCTTATGAGTTAGAATTCTTGGTTCGATCCATGAAGTGAAGACACGGAGTACAGTGTGCATTGTGCAATAAGCCCGGCATGAGTGGGCATATCTATAGGTGGGCAGAGCACAGATAACCCGTTGTGTAGCTTTGTTCTCAACAACTAATTTCTTGCTTTTTGTTCGTTCCTTTCAACGTTTTTGAAGATTACATTTCGCGCAAAGGTTACACAATGTTTGTTTTTGAATTTCGCGAAAAGCTACTCAAGGAACGTATGCGCTAGCCCTCCCTAATTTAGCAGTGTTAGACTAGAGGGAAGGCAGCTAGTCATCATCACCCACCGCCAATTCTTGGACTACTCTTTTACCAACGAATAGTGGGATTGACCGTCACATTATAACGCCCCCACGGTGAGCATATTTGGTGAGACGGGGATTTCAACCCGCGACCCTCATATTACGAGTCCAACACCTTAACCCACCTGGCCAAATGACTAGATATTATAAGAATGTATTATGACTGGATATTGTAAGAATGCATTATGACTAGATATTATAAGAATGTATTATCACTAGATATTATAAGAATGTATTATGACTAGATATTATAAGAATGTATCATGACTAGATATTATAAGAATGTATTATGACTAGATATTAAAAGAATGTATTATGACTGGATATTATAAGAATGTATTATGACTGGATATTATAAGAATGTATTATAACTGGATATTATAAGAATTTATTATGACTATATATTATAAGAATGTATCATGACTGGATATTATAAGAATGTATTATGACTAGATATTATAAGAATGTATCATGACTGGATATTATAAGAATGTATTATAACTAGATATTATAAGAATGTATCATGACTGGATATTATAAGAATGTATTATGACTAGATATTATAAGAATGTATTATGACTGAATACTATAAGAATGTATTATGACTAGATATTATAAGAATGTATTATGACTGGATATTATAAAATGCATTATGACTATATATTATAAGAATGTATTATGACTACATATTATAAGAATGTATCATGACTATATATTATAAGAATGTATCATGACTAGATTTTATAAGAATGTATTGTGACTATATATTTAAAGAATGTATTATGACTATATATTATAAGAATGTATTATGACTAGATATTATAAGAATGTATCATGACTGGATATTATAAGAATGTATTATGACTAGATATTATAAGAATGTATCATGACTGGATATTATAAGAATGTATTATGACTGGATATTATAAAATGCATTATGACTATATATTATAAGAATGTATTATGACTACATATTATAAGAATGTATCATGACTATATATTATAAGAATGTATCATGACTAGATTTTATAAGAATGTATTGTGACTATATATTTAAAGAATGTATTATGACTATATATTATAAGAATGTATTATGACTATATATTATAAGAATGTATTATGACTAGATTTTATAAGAATGTATTGTGACTATATATTATAAGAATGTATCATGACTAGATATTATAAGAATGTATTATGACTATATATTATATGAATGTACTATGACTATATATTATATGAATGTATTATGACTAGATATTATAAGAATGTATTATGACTGTATATTATAAGAATGTATTATGACTGTATATTATAAGAATGTATTATGACTAGATATTATAAGAATGTATTATGACTGGATATTATAAGAATGTATAATGACTGGATATTATAAGAATGTATTATGACTAGATATTATAAGAATGTATCATGACTGGATATTATAAGAATGTATTATGACTAGATATTATAAGAATGTATTATGACTATATATTATAAGAATGTATTATGACTAGATATTATAAGAATGTATTATGACTGGATATTATAAGAATGTATCATGACTGGATATTATAAGAATGTATTATGACTAGATATTATAAGAATGTATTATGACTAGATATTATAAGAATGTATTATGACTATATATTATAAGAATGTATTATGACTAGATATTATAAGAATGTATTATGACTGGATATTATAAGAAAGTATCATGACTGGATATTATAAAAATGTATTATGACTAGATATTATAAGAATGTATTATGACTGGATATTATAAGAATGTATCATGACTGGATATTATAAGAATGTATTATGACTAGATATTATAAGAATGTATTATGACTAGATATTATAAGAATGTATCATGACTGGATATTATAAGAATGTATTATGACTAGATATTATAAGAATGTATTGTGACTATATATTATAAGAATGTATTATGACTAGATATTATAAGAATGTATTATGACTATATATTATAAGAATGTATTATGACTAGATATTATAAGAATGTATTATGACTATTTATTATAAGAATGTATTATGACTATATATTATATAAATGCATTATGACTATATATTATAAGAATGTATTATGACTACATATTATAAGAATGTATCATGACTATATATTATAAGAATGTATCATGACTAGATTTTATAAGAATGTATTGTGACTATATATTTAAAGAATGTATTATGACTATATATTATAAGAATGTATTATGACTATATATTATAAGAATGTATTATGACTAGATATTATAAGAATGTATTATGACTAGATTTTATAAGAATGTATTGTGACTATATATTATAAGAATGTATCATGACTGGATATTATAAGAATGTATTATGACTAGATATTATAAGAATGTATCATGACTGGATATTATAAGAATGTATTATGACTAGATATTATAAGAATATATTATGACTAGATATTATAGGAATTTATTATGACTATATATTATAAGAATGTATTATGACTAGATATTATAACAATGTATCATGACTGGATATTTTAAGAATGTATTATGACCAGATATTATAAGAATGTATTATGACTGGATATTATAAGAATGTATTATGACTAGATATTATAACAATGTATTATGACTGGATATTATAAAATGCATTATGACTATATATTATAAGAATGTATCATGACTAGATATTATAAGAATGCATTATGACTAGATATTATAAGAATGTATTATGACTATATATTATAAGAATGTATCATGACTGGATATTATAAGAATGTATTATGACTAGATTTTATAAGAATGTATTGTGACTATATATTATAAGAATGTATCATGACTAGATATTATAAGAATGTATTATGACTGGATATTATAAGAATGTATTATGACTAGATATTATAAGAATGTATCATGACTGGATATTATACGAATGTATTATGACTAGATATTATAAGAATGTATTATGACTGGATATTATAAGAATGTATTATGACCAGATATTATAAGAATGTATGATGACTGGATATTATAAGAATGTATCATGACTATATATTATAAAAATGTATCATGACTGGATATTATAAGAATGTATTATCACTGGATATTATAAGAATGTATCATGACTGGATATTATGAGAATGTATTATGACTATATATAAGAATGTATTATGACTATATATTATAAGAATGTATTATGACTATATATTATAAGAATGTATTATTAATTGGATATTATAAGAATGTATTATTTACTGGATATTATAAGAATGTATTATTAACTGGATATTATAAGAATGTATTTTGAGTAGATATTATAAGAATGTATTATGACTAGATATTATAAGAATGTATTATGACTAGATTTTATAAGAATGTATTGGTACTATATATTATAAGAATGTATCATGACTAGATATTATAAGAATGTATTATGACTATATATTATAAGAATGTATTATGACTGGATATTATAAGAATGTATTATGACTAGATATTATAAGAATGTATCATGACTGGATATTATACGAATGTATTATGACTAGATATTATAAGAATGTATTATGACTGGATATTATAAGAATGTATTATGACTATATATTATAAGAATGTATCATGACTGGATATTATAAGAATGTATTATGACTAGATATTATAAGAATGTATTATGACTAGATATTATAAGAATGCATTATGACTGGATAATATAAGAATGTATTATGACTAGATATTATAAGAATGTATTATGACTAGATATTATAAGAATGTATTATGACTGGATATTATAAGAATGTATTATGACCAGATATTATAAGAATGTATGATGACTAGATATTATAAGAATGCATTATGACTGGATAATATAAGAATGTATTATGACTAGATATTATAAGAATGTATTATGACTGGATATTATAAGAATGTATTATGACCAGATATTATAAGAATGTATGATGACTGGATATTATAAGAATGTATCATGACTATATATTATAAGAATGTATCATGACTGGAGATTATAAGAATGTATTATCACTAGATATTATAAGAATGTATTATGACTATATATTATAAGAATGTATTATGACTAGATATTATAAGAATGTATTATGACTATATATTATAAGAATGTATTATGACTAGATTTTATAAGAATGTATTATGAGTAGATGTTATAAGAATGTATTATGACTGAATATTATAAGAATGTATTATGAATGGATATTATAAAATGCATTATGACTAGATATTATAAGAATGTATTATGACTATATATTATAAGAATGTATTATGACTGGATATTATAAGAATGTATCATGACTGGATATTATGAGAATGTATTATGACTATATATAAGAATGTATTATGACTATATATTATAAGAATGTATTATTAACTGGATATTATAAGAATGTATTATTAACTGGATATTATAAGAATGTATTATTAACTGGATATTATAAGAATGTATTTTGAGTAGATATTATAAGAATGTATTATGACTAGATACTATAAGAATGTATTATGACTAGATATTATAAGAATGTATTATGACTGGATATTATAAAATGCATTATGACTAGATATTATAAGAATGTATTATGACTATATATTATAAGAATGTATCATGACTATATATTATAAGAATGTATCATGACTAGATATTATAAGAATGCATTATGACTGGATATTATAAGAATGTATTATGACTGGATATTATAAGAATGTATTATGACTGGATATTATAAGAATGTATTATGACTGGATATTATAAGAATGTATGATGACTATATATTATAAGAATGTATTATGACTGGATATTATAAGAATGTATTATGACCAGATATTATAAGAATGTATGATGACTGGATATTATAAGAATGTATCATGACTATATATTATAAGAATGTATCATGACTGGATATTATAAGAATGTATCATGACTGGATATTATAAGAATGTATTATGACTATATATTATAAGAATGTATTACGACTATATATTATAAGAATGTATTATGACTATATATTATGAGAATGTATTACGACTATATATTATAAGAATGTATTATGACTAGATAATATAAGAATGTATTATGACTGGATATTATAAGAATGTATTATGGCTATATATTATAAGAATGTATTATGACTATATATTATAAGAATGTATTACGACTATATATTATAAGAATGTATTATGACTAGATATTATAAGAATGTATTATGACTGGATATTATAAGAATGTATTATGACTAGATATTATAAGAATGTATTATGACTATATATTATAAGAATGTATTACGACTATATATTATAAGAATGTATTATGAGTATATATTATAAGAATGTATTACGACTAGATATTATAAGAATGTGTAATGACTATATATTATAAGAATGTATTATGACTAGATTTTATAAGAATGTATTGTGACTATTTATTATAAGAATGTATCATGACTAGATATTATAAGAATGTATTATGACTATATATTATATGAATGTATTTTGAGTAGATATTATAGAATGTATTATGACTAGATATTTTACAATGTATTATGACTGGATATTATAAGAATGTATTATGACTAGATATTATAAGAATGTATTGTGACTATATATTATAAGAATGTATCATGACTAGATATTATAAGAATGTATTATGACTATATATTATAAGAATGTATTATGACTGGATATTATAAGAATGTATTATGACTAGATATTATAAGAATGTATCATGACTGGATATTATACGAATGTATTATGACTAGATATTATAAGAATGTATTATGACTGGATATTATAAGAATGTATTATGACCAGATATTATAAGAATGTATGATGACTGGATATTATAAGAATGTATCATGACTATATATTATAAAAATGTATCATGACTGGATATTATAAGAATGTATTATCACTAGATATTATAAGAATGTATTATGACTATATATTATAAGAATGTATTATGACTACATATTATAAGAATGTATCATGACTAGATATTATAAGAATGTATTATGACTAGATATTAAAAGAATGTATTATGACTGGATATTATAAGAATGTATTATGACTGGATATTATAAGAATGTATTATAACTGGATATTATAAGAATTTATTATGACTATATATTATAAGAATGTATCATGACTGGATATTATAAGAATGTATTATGACTAGATATTATAAGAATGTATCATGACTGGATACTATAAGAATGTATAATGACTAGATATTATAAGAATGTATTATGACTGGATATTATAAAATGCATTATGACTATATATTATAAGAATGTATTATGACTACATATTTTAAGAATGTATCATGACTATATATTATAAGAATGTATCATGAATAGATTTTATAAGAATGTATTGTGACTATATATTTAAAGAATGTATTATGACTATATATTATAAGAATGTATTATGACTAGATATTATAAGAATGTATCATGACTGGATATTATAAGAATGTATTATGACTAGATATTATAAGAATGTATCATGACTGGATATTATAAGAATGTATTATGACTGGATATTATAAAATGCATTATGACTATATATTATAAGAATGTATTATGACTACATATTATAAGAATGTATCATGACTAGATTTTATAAGAATGTATTGTGACTATATATTTAAAGAATGTATTATGACTATATATTATAAGAATGTATTATGACTATATATTATAAGAATGTATAATGACTAGATTTTATAAGAATGTATTGTGACTATATATTATAAGAATGTGTCATGACTAGATATTATAAGACTGTATTATGACTATACATTATATGAATGTACTATGACTATATATTATATGAATGTATTATGACTAGATATTATAAGAATGTATTATGACTGTATATTATAAGAATGTATTATGACTGTATATTATAAGAATGTATTATGACTAGATATTATAAGAATGTATTATGACTGGATATTATAAGAATGTATCATGACTGGATATTATAAGAATGTATTATGACTAGATATTATAAGAATGTATCATGACTGGATATTATAAGAATGTATTATGACTAGATATTATAAGAATGTATTATGACTATATATTATAAGAATGTATTATGACTAGATATTATAAGAATGTATTATGACTGGATATTATAAGAATGTATCATGACTGGATATTATAAGAATGTATTATGACTAGATATTATAAGAATGTATTATGACTATATATTATAAGAATGTATTATGACTATATATTATAAGAATGTATTATGACTAGATATTATAAGAATGTATTATGACTACATATTATAAGAATGTATCATGACTATATATTATAAGAATGTATCATGACTAGATTTTATAAGAATGTATTGTGACTATATATTTAAAGAATGTATTATGACTATATATTATAAGAATGTATTATGACTATATATTATAAGAATGTATTATGACTATATATTATAAGAATGTATTATGACTAGATATTATAAGAATGTATTATGACTATTTATTATAAGAATGTATTATGACTAGATATTATATGAATGTATTATGACTATATATTATATAAATGCATTATGACTATATATTATAAGAATGTATTATGACTACATATTATAAGAATGTATCATGACTATATATTATAAGAATGTATCATGACTAGATTTTATAAGAATGTATTGTGACTATATATTTAAAGAATGTATTATGACTATATATTATAAGAATGTATCATGACTGGATATTATAAGAATGTATTATGACCAGATATTATAAGAATGTATGATGACTGGATATTATAAGAATGTATCATGACTATATATTATAAGAATGTATCATGACTGGATATTATAAGAATGTATCATGACTGGATATTATAAGAATGTATTATGACTATATATTATAAGAATGTATTACGACTATATATTATAAGAATGTATTATGACTATATATTATAAGAATGTATTATGACTATATATTATAAGAATGTATTATGACTGGATATTATAAGAATGTATTATGACTGGATATTATAAGAATGTATTATGACTGGATATTATAAGAATGTATTATGACTATATATTATAAGAATGTATTATGACTATATATTATAAGAATGTATTATGACTATATATTATAAGAATGTATTATGACTAGATATTATAAGAATGTATTATGACTAGATATTATAAGAATGTATTATGACTATATATTATAAGAATGTATCATGACTATATATTATAAGAATGTATTATGACTATATATTATAAGAATGTATTATGACTAGATATTATAAGAATGTATCATGACTATATATTATAAGAATGTATTATGACTAGATATTATAAGAATGTATTATGACTGGATATTATAAGAATGTATTATGACTAGATATTATAAGAATGTATTATGACTGGATATTATAAGAATGTATTATGACTAGATATTATAAGAATGTATTATGACCAGATATTATTAGAATGTATTATGAATGGATATTATAAGAATGTATTATGACTGGATATTATAAGAATGTATTATGACTATATATTATAAAAATGTATCATGACTGGATATTATAAGAATGTATTATGACTAGATATTATAAGAATGTATTATGACTATATATTATAAGAATGTATTATGACTAGATATTATAAGAATGTATTATGACTAGATATTATAAGAATGTATTATGACTAGATATTATAAGAATGTATTATGACTGGATATTATAAGAATGTATTATGACTATATATATAAGAATGTATTATGACTATATATTATAAGAATGTATTATGACTATATATTATAAGAATGTATAAGAATATAACTGGATATTATAAGAATGTATTATTGACTGATATTATAAGAATGTATTATTAACTGGATATTATAAGAATGTATTATGACTAGATATTATAAGAATGTATTATGACTAGATATTATAAGAATGTATTATGACTAGATTTTATAAGAATGTATTATGACTAGATATTATAAGAATGTATTATGACTAGATATTATAAGAATGTATTATGACTAGATATTATAAGAATGTATTATGACTAGATATTATAAGAATGTATTATGACTAGATATTATAAGAATGTATTATGACTGTATTATGACTATATATTATAAGAATGTATTATGACTGGATATTATAAGAATGTATTATGACTAGATATTATAAGAATGTATTATGACTGATATTATAAGAATGTATTATGACTAGATATTATAAGAATGTATTATGACTAAGAATGATATTATAAGAATGTATTATGACTATATATTATAAGAATGTATCATGACTGATATTATAAGAATGTATTATGACTAGATATTATAAGAATGTATTATGACTAGATATTATAAGAATGCATTATGACTGGATATTATAAGAATGTATTATGACTGGATATTATAAGAATGTATTATGACTAGATATTATAAGAATGTATCATGACTATATATTATAAGAATGTATCATGACTGGAGATTATAAGAATGTATTATCACTAGATATTATAAGAATGTATTATGACTATATATTATAAGAATGTATTATGACTGGATATTATAAAATGCATTATGACTAGATATTATAAGAATGTATTATGACTATATATTATAAGAATGTATTATGACTGGATATTATAAGAATGTATCATGACTGGATATTATGAGAATGTATTATGACTATATATAAGAATGTATTATGACTATATATTATAAGAATGTATTATGACTATATATTATAAGAATGTATTATTAACTGGATATTATAAGAATGTATTATTAACTGGATATTATAAGAATGTATTATTAACTGGATATTATAAGAATGTATTTTGAGTAGATATTATAAGAATGTATTATGACTAGATACTATAAGAATGTATTATGACTAGATATTATAAGAATGTATTATGACTGGATATTATAAAATGCATTATGACTAGATATTATAAGAATGTATTATGACTATATATTATAAGAATGTATCATGACTATATATTATAAGAATGTATCATGACTAGATATTATAAGAATGCATTATGACTGGATATTATAAGAATGTATTATGACTGGATATTATAAGAATGTATTATGACTGGATATTATAAGAATGTATTATGACTGGATATTATAAGAATGTATGATGACTATATATTATTAGAATGTATTATGACTGGATATTATAAGAATGTATTATGACTAGATATTATAAGAATGTATTATGACTGGATATTATAAGAATGTATCATGACTATATATTATAAGAATGTATTATGACTGGATATTATAAGAATGTATTATGACTATATATTATATAAATGTATTATGACTATATATTATAAGAATGTATTATGACTACATATTATAAGAATGTATCATGACTATATATTATAAGAATGTATCATGACTAGATTTTATAAGAATGTATCATGACTATATATTATAAGAATGTATCATGACTGGATATTATAAGAATGTATTATGAGTAGATTTTATAAGAATGTATTGTGACTATATATTATAAGAATGTATCATGACTAGATATTATAAGAATGTATTATGACTATATATTATAAGAATGTATTATGACTGGATATTATAAGAATGTATTATGACTAGATATTATAAGAATGTATCATGACTGGATATTATACGAATGTATTATGACTAGATATTATAAGAATGTATTATGACTGGATATTATAAGAATGTATTATGACCAGATATTATAAGAATGTATGATGACTGGATATTATAAGAATGTATCATGACTATATATTATAAAAATGTATCATGACTGGATATTATAAGAATGTATTATCACTAGATATTATAAGAATGTATTATGACTATATATTATAAGAATGTATTATGACTACATATTATAAGAATGTATTATGACTAGATGTTATAAGAATGTATTATGACTGGATATTATAAGAATGTATCATGACTGGATATTATGAGAATGTATTATGACTATATATAAGAATGTATTATGACTATATATTATAAGAATGTATTATGACTATATATTATAAGAATGTATTATTAATGATATTATAAGAATGTATTATGACTGGATATTATAAGAATGTATTATTAACTGGATATTATAAGAATGTATTTTGACTAGATATTATAAGAATGTATTATGACTAGATACTATAAGAATGTATTATGACTAGATTTTATAAGAATGTATTGTGACTATATATTATAAGAATGTATTATGACTAGATATTATAAGAATGTATTATGACTAGATTTTATAAGAATGTATTGGTACTATATATTATAAGAATGTATCATGACTAGATATTATAAGAATGTATTATGACTATATATTATAAGAATGTATTATGACTGGATATTATAAGAATGTATTATGACTAGATATTATAAGAATGTATCATGACTGGATATTATACGAATGTATTATGACTAGATATTATAAGAATGTATTATGACTGGATATTATAAGAATGTATTATGACTATATATTATAAGAATGTATCATGACTGGATATTATAAGAATGTATTATGACTAGATATTATAAGAATGTATTATGACTAGATATTATAAGAATGCATTATGACTGGATATTATAAGAATGTATTATGACTAGATATTATAAGAATGTATTATGACTGGATATTATAAGAATGTATTATGACTAGATATTATAAGAATGTATTATGACTATATATTATAAGAATGTATCATGACTGATATTATAAGAATGTATTATGACTAGATATTATAAGAATGTATTATGACTATATATTATAAGAATGTATTATGACTGGATATTATAAAATGCATTATGACTAGATATTATAAGAATGTATTATGACTATATATTATAAGAATGTATTATGACTGGATATTATAAGAATGTATCATGACTGGATATTATGAGAATGTATTATGACTATATATAAGAATGTATTATGACTATATATTATAAGAATGTATTATGACTATATATTATAAGAATGTATTATTAACTGGATATTATAAGAATGTATTATTAACTGGATATTATAAGAATGTATTATTAACTGGATATTATAAGAATGTATTTTGAGTAGATATTATAAGAATGTATTATGACTAGATACTATAAGAATGTATTATGACTAGATATTATAAGAATGTATTATGACTGGATATTATAAAATGCATTATGACTAGATATTATAAGAATGTATTATGACTATATATTATAAGAATGTATCATGACTATATATTATAAGAATGTATCATGACTAGATATTATAAGAATGCATTATGACTGGATATTATAAGAATGTATTATGACTGGATATTATAAGAATGTATTATGACTGGATATTATAAGAATGTATTATGATTGGATATTATAAGAATGTATGATGACTATATATTATTAGAATGTATTATGACTGGATATTATAAGAATGTATTATGACTAGATATTATAAGAATGTATTATGACTGGATATTATAAGAATGTATTATGACTATATATTATAAGAATGTATTATGACTGGATATTATAAGAATGTATTATGACTAGATATTATAAGAATGTATCATGACTATATATTATAAGAATGTATCATGACTGGATATTATAAGAATGTATTATGACCAGATATTATAAGAATGTATGATGACTGGATATTATAAGAATGTATCATGACTATATATTATAAGAATGTATCATGACTGGATATTATAAGAATGTATCATGACTAGATATTATAAGAATGTATTATGACTATATATTATAAGAATGTATTATGACTATATATTATAAGAATGTATTATGACTATATATTATGAGAATGTATTACGACTATATATTATAAGAATGTATTATGACTAGATATTATAAGAATGTATTATGACTGGATATTATAAGAATGTATTATGGCTATATATTATAAGAATGTATTATGACTATATATTATAAGAATGTATTATGACTATATATTATAAGAATGTATTATGACTAGATATTATAAGAATGTTTTATGACTGGATATTATAAGAATGTATTATGACTAGATATTATAAGAATGTATCATGACTATATATTATAAGAATGTATCATGACTGGATATTATAAGAATGTATTATGACCAGATATTATAAGAATGTATGATGACTGGATATTATAAGAATGTATCATGACTATATATTATAAGAATGTATCATGACTGGATATTATAAGAATGTATCATGACTGGATATTATAAGAATGTATTATGACTATATATTATAAGAATGTATTACGACTATATATTATAAGAATGTATTATGACTATATATTATGAGAATGTATTACGACTATATATTATAAGAATGTATTATGACTAGATAATATAAGAATGTATTATGACTGGATATTATAAGAATGTATTATGGCTATATATTATAAGAATGTATTATGACTATATATTATAAGAATGTATTATGACTATATATTATAAGAATGTATTATGACTAGATATTATAAGAATGTATTATGACTGGATATTATAAGAATGTATTATGACTAGATATTATAAGAATGTATTATGACTATATATTATAAGAATGTATTATGACTAGATATTATAAGAATGTATTATGACTAGATATTATAAGAATGTATTATGACTAGATTTTATAAGAATGTATTGTGACTATATATTATAAGAATGTATTATGACTAGATTTTATAAGAATGTATTGTGACTATATATTATAAGAATGTATTATGACTAGATATTATAAGAATGTATTATTTCTAGATTTTATAAGAATGTATTGTGACTATATATTATAAGAATGTATCATGACTAGATATTATAAGAATGTATTATGACTATATATTATAAGAATGTATTATGACTGGATATTATAAGAATGTATTATGACTAGATATTATAAGAATGTATCATGACTGGATATTATAAGAATGTATTATGACTAGATATTATAAGAATGTATTATGACTGGATATTATAAGAATGTATTATGACTGGATATTATAAGAATGTATTATGACTATATATTATAAGAATGTATCATGACTGGATATTATAAGAATGCATTATGACTGGATAATATAAGAATGTATTATGACCAGATATTATAAGAATGTATTATGACTGGATATTATAAGAATGTATTATGACCAGATATTATAAGAATGTATGATGACTAGATATTATAAGAATGCATTATGACTGGATAATATAAGAATGTATTATGACTAGATATTATAAGAATGTATTATGACTGGATATTATAAGAATGTATTATGACCAGATATTATAAGAATGTATGATGACTGGATATTATAAGAATGTATCATGACTATATATTATAAGAATGTATCATGACTGGAGATTATAAGAATGTATTATCACTAGATATTATAAGAATGTATTATGACTATATATTATAAGAATGTATTATGACTAGATATTATAAGAATGTATTATGACTATATATTATAAGAATGTATTATGACTAGATATTATAAGAATGTATTATGACTAGATGTTATAAGAATGTATTATGACTGGATATTATAAGAATGTATTATGACTGGATATTATAAAATGCATTATGACTAGATATTATAAGAATGTATTATGACTATATATTATAAGAATGTATCATGACTGGATATTATAAGAATGTATTATAACTGGATATTATAAGAATGTATTGGTACTATATATTATAAGAATGTATCATGACTAGATATTATAAGAATGTATTATGACTATATATTATAAGAATGTATTATGACTGGATATTATAAGAATGTATTATGACTAGATATTATAAGAATGTATTATGACTGGATATTATAAGAATGTATTATGACTGGATATTATAAGAATGTATTATGACTATATATTATAAGAATGTATCATGACTGGATATTATAAGAATGTATTATAACTGGATATTATAAGAATGTATTGGTACTATATATTATAAGAATGTATCATGACTAGATATTATAAGAATGTATTATGACTATATATTATAAGAATGTATTATGACTGGATATTATAAGAATGTATTATGACTAGATATTATAAGAATGTATCATGACTGGATATTATACGAATGTATTATGACTAGATATTATAAGAATGTATTATGACTGGATATTATAAGAATGTATTATGACTAGATATTATAAGAATGTATCATGACTGGATATTATAAGAATGTATTATGACTAGATATTATAAGAATGTATTATGACTAGATATTATAAGAATGCATTATGACTGGATAATATAAGAATGTATTATGACTAGATATTATAAGAATGTATTATGACTGGATATTATAAGAATGTATTATGACTAGATATTATAAGAATGTATCATGACTATATATTATAAGAATGTATCATGACTGGAGATTATAAGAATGTATTATCACTAGATATTATAAGAATGTATTATGACTATATATTATAAGAATGTATTATGACTGGATATTATAAAATGCATTATGACTAGATATTATAAGAATGTATTATGACTATATATTATAAGAATGTATTATGACTGGATATTATAAGAATGTATCATGACTGGATATTATGAGAATGTATTATGACTATATATAAGAATGTATTATGACTATATATTATAAGAATGTATTATGACTATATATTATAAGAATGTATTATTAACTGGATATTATAAGAATGTATTATTAACTGGATATTATAAGAATGTATTATTAACTGGATATTATAAGAATGTATTTTGAGTAGATATTATAAGAATGTATTATGACTAGATACTATAAGAATGTATTATGACTAGATATTATAAGAATGTATTATGACTGGATATTATAAAATGCATTATGACTAGATATTATAAGAATGTATTATGACTATATATTATAAGAATGTATCATGACTATATATTATAAGAATGTATCATGACTAGATATTATAAGAATGCATTATGACTGGATATTATAAGAATGTATTATGACTGGATATTATAAGAATGTATTATGACTGGATATTATAAGAATGTATTATGATTGGATATTATAAGAATGTATGATGACTATATATTATTAGAATGTATTATGACTGGATATTATAAGAATGTATTATGACTAGATATTATAAGAATGTATTATGACTGGATATTATAAGAATGTATCATGACTATATATTATAAGAATGTATTATGACTGGATATTATAAGAATGTATTATGACTAGATATTATAAGAATGTATCATGACTATATATTATAAGAATGTATCATGACTGGATATTATAAGAATGTATTATGACCAGATATTATAAGAATGTATGATGACTGGATATTATAAGAATGTATCATGACTATATATTATAAGAATGTATCATGACTGGATATTATAAGAATGTATCATGACTGGATATTATAAGAATGTATTATGACTATATATTATAAGAATGTATTACGACTATATATTATAAGAATGTATTATGACTATATATTATGAGAATGTATTACGACTATATATTATAAGAATGTATTATGACTAGATAATATAAGAATGTATTATGACTGGATATTATAAGAATGTATTATGGCTATATATTATAAGAATGTATTATGACTATATATTATAAGAATGTATTACGACTATATATTATAAGAATGTATTATGACTAGATATTATAAGAATGTTTTATGACTGGATATTATAAGAATGTATTATGACTAGATATTATAAGAATGTATCATGACTATATATTATAAGAATGTATCATGACTGGATATTATAAGAATGTATTATGACCAGATATTATAAGAATGTATGATGACTGGATATTATAAGAATGTATCATGACTATATATTATAAGAATGTATCATGACTGGATATTATAAGAATGTATCATGACTGGATATTATAAGAATGTATTATGACTATATATTATAAGAATGTATTACGACTATATATTATAAGAATGTATTATGACTATATATTATGAGAATGTATTACGACTATATATTATAAGAATGTATTATGACTAGATAATATAAGAATGTATTATGACTGGATATTATAAGAATGTATTATGGCTATATATTATAAGAATGTATTATGACTATATATTATAAGAATGTATTACGACTATATATTATAAGAATGTATTATGACTAGATATTATAAGAATGTATTATGACTGGATATTATAAGAATGTATTATGACTAGATATTATAAGAATGTATTATGACTATATATTATAAGAATGTATTACGACTAGATATTATAAGAATGTGTAATGACTAGATACTATAAGAATGTATTATGACTAGATTTTATAAGAATGTATTGTGACTATATATTATAAGAATGTATTATGACTAGATTTTATAAGAATGTATTGTGACTATATATTATAAGAATGTATTATGACTAGATATTATAAGAATGTATTATGACTAGATTTTATAAGAATGTATTGTGACTATATATTATAAGAATGTATCATGACTAGATATTATAAGAATGTATTATGACTATATATTATAAGAATGTATTATGACTGGATATTATAAGAATGTATTATGACTAGATATTATAAGAATGTATCATGACTGGATATTATACGAATGTATTATGACTAGATATTATAAGAATGTATTATGACTGGATATTATAAGAATGTATTATGACTGGATATTATAAGAATGTATTATGACTATATATTATAAGAATGTATCATGACTGGATATTATAAGAATGTATTATAACTGGATATTATAAGAATGTATTATGACTAGATATTATAAGAATGTATTATGACTAGATATTATAAGAATGCATTATGACTGGATAATATAAGAATGTATTATGACCAGATATTATAAGAATGTATTATGACTGGATATTATAAGAATGTATTATGACCAGATATTATAAGAATGTATGATGACTAGATATTATAAGAATGCATTATTACTGGATAATATAAGAATGTATTATGACTAGATATTATAAGAATGTATTATGACTGGATATTATAAGAATGTATTATGACCAGATATTATAAGAATGTATCATGACTATATATTATAAGAATGTATCATGACTGGAGATTATAAGAATGTATTATCACTAGATATTATAAGAATGTATTATGACTATATATTATAAGAATGTATTATGACTAGATATTATAAGAATGTATTATGACTATATATTATAAGAATGTATTATGACTAGATATTATAAGAATGTATTATGACTAGATGTTATAAGAATGTATTATGACTGGATATTATAAGAATGTATTATGACTGGATATTATAAAATGCATTATGACTAGATATTATAAGAATGTATTATGACTATATATTATAAGAATGTATTATGACTGGATATTATAAGAATGTATTATGACCAGATATTATAAGAATGTATGATGACTGGATATTATAAGAATGTATCATGACTATATATTATAAGAATGTATCATGACTGGATATTATAAGAATGTATTATGACTAGATATTATAAGAATGTATTATGACTATATATTATAAGAATGTATTATGACTAGATATTATAAGAATGTATTATGACTATATATTATAAGAATGTATTATGACTAGATATTATAAGAATGTATTATGACTAGATGTTATAAGAATGTATTATGACTGGATATTATAAGAATGTATCATGACTGGATATTATGAGAATGTAGTATGACTATATATAAGAATGTATTATGACTATATATTATAAGAATGTATTATGACTATATATTATAAGAATGTATTATTAACTGGATATTATAAGAATGTATTATTAACTGGATATTATAAGAATGTATTTTGAGTAGATATTATAAGAATGTATTATGACTAGATACTATAAGAATGTATTATGACTAGATATTATAAGAATGTATTATGACTGGATATTATAAAATGCATTATGACTAGATATTATAAGAATGTATTATGACTATATATTATAACAATGTATCATGAGTATATATTATAAGAATGTATCATGACTAGATATTATAAGAATGCATTATGACTGGATATTATAAGAATGTATTATGACTGGATATTATAAGAATGTATTATGACTGGATATTATAAGAATGTATTATGATTGGATATTATAAGAATGTATGATGACTATATATTATTAGAATGTATTATGACTGGATATTATAAGAATGTATTATGACTAGATATTATAAGAATGTATTATGACTGGATATTATAAGAATGTATGATGACTATATATTATAAGAATGTATTATGACTGGATATTATAAGAATGTATTATGACTAGATATTATAAGAATGTATCATGACTATATATTATAAGAATGTATCATGACTGGATATTATAAGAATGTATTATGACCAGATATTATAAGAATGTATGATGACTGGATATTATAAGAATGTATCATGACTATATATTATAAGAATGTATCATGACTGGATATTATAAGAATGTATCATGACTGGATATTATAAGAATGTATTTTGACTATATTTTATAAGAATGTATTACGACTATATATTATAAGAATGTATTATGACTATATATTATGAGAATGTATTACGACTATATATTATAAGAATGTATTATGACTAGATAATATAAGAATGTATTATGACTGGATATTATAAGAATGTATTATGGCTATATATTATAAGAATGTATTATGACTAGATATTATAAGAATGTATTATGACTATATATTATATGAATGTATTTTGAGTAGATATTATAGAATGTATTATGACTATATATTATAAGAATGTATTATGACTAGATATTATAAGAATGTATTATGACTAGATGTTATAAGAATGTATTATGACTATATATTATAAGAATGTATTATGACTGGATATTATAAGAATGTATTATGACTAGATTTTATAAGAATGTATTGTGACTATTTATTATAAGAATGTATCATGACTAGATATTAAAAGAATGTATTATGACTATATATTATATGAATGTATTTTGAGTAGATATTATAGAATGTATAATGACTAGATATTTTACAATGTATTATTACTGGATATTATAAGAATGTATTATGACTAGATATTATAAGAATGTATTATGACTGGATATTATAAGAATGTATTATGACTAGATATTATAAGAATGTATTATGACTAGATATTATATGAATGTATCATGACTAGATATTATAAGAATGTATTATGACTATATATTATAAGAATGAGTCATGACTGGATATTATAAGAATGTATTATGACCAGATATTATAAGAATGTATGATGACTGGATATTATAAGAATGTATCATGACTATATATTATAAGAATGTATCATGACTGGATATTATAAGAATGTATTATGACTAGATATTATAAGAATGTATTATGACTATATATTATAAGAATGTATTATGACTAGATATTATAAGAATGTATTATGACTGGATATTATAAGAATGTATCATGACTGGATATTATAAGAATGTATTATGACTATATATTATAAGAATGTATTATGACTATATATTATAAGAATGTATTATGACTAGATATTATAAAAATGTATTATGACAGGAGATTATAAGAATGCATCATGACTGGATATTATAAGAATGTATTTTGAGTAGATATAAGAATGTATTATGACTATATATTATAAGAATGTATCATGACTGGATATTATAAGAATGTATTTTGAGTAGATATTATAAGATTGTATCATGACTAGATATTATAAGAATGTATTATAAGTGGATATTATAAGAATGCATTATGGTTTCCACTGACACGTTTCTATTCTCTGTTGGTGAATCGTCAACATTAGGCTTAGCTATTAGAAGTGAAACCATTTGTCACCTGTAATAACGTCCAAGGCTAGATGATAAACACTGCGCGTGAGGTCTCCCAATACGTCCTCAATGTGAAATATTTTTTACAGTTTTTCTGTTATGGCGTGGGATTAGTTATGTTCGAGAGATGTTAAGTGTTCGAAAGCGCTTTAGTCATAGAATTTGGTGTTTGGCACGAACCTTTTAAAGGAATCTTTACGAGACACTTTACTACTCATATTTACGTCATTAAGACACTTACCGACCACGTACCTAAACTGGACTTTGTTTTAGAGACTGCTTTTATTCCTATTATTCCAAAAAGTACTTTTATAAAAATAACTTTGTGTTTCTTTTACTATGGGGAGTTTTTTAGATTAAATGAAAGTTTAGTTTTAAAACTTATCTCTTTTTTTAATATCCAACTCTCTACTTTGAAAATTTTATTTTTTTAATTCTTTTTAAAATTAAATATTTTACGAATGAAAATCCTTTCTGTGTTTTTAAAATTCTATTGCCTGGCGCCACCTAGTGGTATCGACAATTCGGATATAGCGGCTGTATAAATGCTGAGTAGCCAACTTTTGGGCTACTTCTTTTTACCAACGAATAGTAAGATTGAGCGTACATTATAACGCCCCCACGGCGGAAAGGGCGAGCATGTTTAGCGAGGCCTGGATTCGAACCTGTTACCCTCAGATTACAAGTCGAGTTCCTTAACCCACTTAGACATGCCGGGCCTAATGATTGGTTAATTGAAAATATAATAATTATCACTCTTGGGAATTGAAACTTCGTAAAAGTTTGTGGTTTTTAACAACTAATTTTCTACAATTCAGGTAGACAAACTTGGAAGACAATTTTTTTTTTCTTTCTAACAAGAAAGGATGTTTTTACAAATTGAAACGAAAAAGCCACTAATTACATCAAATTATTATTTCGTCTACCACAATGAACATTTATTATTGTTATGTTTGTTAACAAAAATACAAAGATAACTGAGGAAAATGGAAGAACAGTGATGTCAAATGAAGATATATCTTCATTCATTCAGAGGTTTGTGTGTGTGAAAGTCTTTTCGTGTCGAGACTGAACACTTCCACATGGAACAACTCACACACACGAATTACGCGTCTCACTTTCTGTTACGTATTGCTTTCTGATGCGTTGAGGAAAATCCTTAGATGATGGAGAAAGATGGACGTCATTTTTGGATGCAGGTGTTACTGTAATCCCTTTTCATATTTTCGCTATGAAATAGTTAATATCCTAAACATTTTAGTGAATTTCTTTTCATAATAGTTACTGGCCCTTATGGTATCAAATTATTTCCTTTGAAGCCTCACAGCGTGATTTGCGGTTCATAAGTATATGTTTTCTTATAGTAAAGCTTCATCGAGTTATCCCCTTGGTCTACCTAGGGAAACCGAACCCCAGATTTTAGCGTTGTAAATACTTAGACTTAGACAACTTTACCAGGGGGAGGACAACGTTTAAATAACATCGTTTGTTCACGGAGAAGACAAAAGAGATAATTGTTCTTGTTCCACTAGTAGCCGTGTAAAAGAAAAACAATTTCAATAACATCTAGACACGGCTTATCAAACTAAATATAAAAGTCTGAATGGTTATCAGTTCGATTGGTCAATGATGACCTTAAGAACAAGAAATAATTATGTTTGGTCCAGAAATAAGAGTTGATGTTTCCCCTGGCACCGTGACGTCAGAGACACCATCTTTAGTGTTTGAAGTGACGCAATAACAAACAGATGAAATCTTTCATATGCTTATGTCACACTCCGGGGGGTTAGTGTGTTTAACACAAGTTGCAGAGTCAAATAAAACACCAACAAGATACACAGGAACTAGAACGTAATCCAAGTTGATCCTAATTTATAAGAATTTAAACTCGGTTAATCTTCTCTCGGATTTTAAAAGAAAAATCCCAAAGCGTCACTTGTCCAACAGAAGATTCAGAAAGATGGCGCTGTTTAGAGCGCCTGTTTTGTACCAAAACGTCACTCGTCCAACAGAAGATTCAGAAAGATGGCGCTGTTTAGAGCGCCTGTTTTGTCCCAAAGCGTCACTCGTCCAACAGAAGATTCAGAAAGATGGCGCTGTTTAGAGCGCCTGTTTTTTCCCTACTCAATCACAAAATAGTGTGGGTGTGTTTTCTTATAGTAAACCCACATCGGGCTATCTGCTGAGCCCAGCTAGGGTAATCGAACCTCTGATTTTAGCGTTGTAAATCCGTTGATTTAACGATGTACCAGCGAGAGACGATATAATAGTCCGAGCGCTTTGTTCCTCCAATGTCTTAAAACAATAAAATGACAAATACGCCCCTTTTCAATCTTACGCAATGAATAAAAACAACAGAAGAAAGATGACAAAGACGAAATACTTAAAATAAAACATGTCAGCTCTGATGATCCGATAACAATTTTAAATGCCACTTTATTTAAAGACTACGAAAGATACATCATGAGTAAGTTATACAATGTTCTAGTAATTGGTATTTGCTTTAAACAAACCTATAGGCTTTGTTTGTATGCTTACCAAAGTCTGATTACAGAATATTGTTCTAAAACCCTGTATTACTCTCCACAATTCGGTCAGATTGTTTCTTTGTTCGCTTTCAAATATCGCGCAGAGCCACACGAGAGCTATCTGCGCTAACCGACCCTAATTAGCAGTGTAAGACTAGAAGTAAGGCTGCTAGTCATCACCACCCAATGCCAGCTCTTGGGCTACATTTTTTAGCAACGAATAACGAGATTGACCGTCACATTATTACTTCCGCACGGCTGAAAGGGCGAGTGACTTTTGTGAGACGGGGATTCGAACCCCCAAACTCAGATTACGAGCTGAGTGGCCTAACCATATGGCCATGCCAGGCCTAATTGTTTGGTAATCATATGACCTTTTCACCTTTCATATAAATCCATATCGCTTTAGTAATGTTCAGACTGAGACTTTATGTCTCATAATTCTTTTCTTCCTTCAGGTATCGCTTCACCACATTTGATGTGTTATTAAGATTACTGTGTTGCAGGAAGATGAATCCCAACAGGATTTGTTCCTGTGGGAATAAATGGCATAATTTATAATAATGCTCCTCGTGCCTGTCAATAGTCAGAGTGTCATCAATGTTTTGGACATTTTAAACACTTTTGGCTAAAATGTACTCTATATTTCTATTGGTTCAACAAGTTTAGCTAAAATGTACTCTATATTTCTATTGGTTCAGCACGTTTAGCTAAAATGTACTCCATATTTCTATTGGTTCAACATGTTTAGCTAAAATGTACTCTATATTTCTATTGGTTCAACACGTTTAGCTAAAATGTACTCCATATTTCTATTGGTTCATCAGCATGCTTCACCCAGATGTTGTAAGTTGAACATGATACCGTTTTCCTCGCGAACATCGAACGAACTACTGTTGATTGTTATCAGAAAATGTGATGTTGAATTCATGTGTAAAAACCACGCTACTTCAGTCTGTCTCATTCCAATGTTTGTGGTCCAATATCCATTCCAGAGTTTGGGTTTGGTAATCTTTCTAGACAGTAGGTCTTGAACAAACGCGTGTACATTGAAGACACTTCCTACTAATGCAGAGCTTACTGTTCTGTCATTGTCTACAGTGTCATTTATCATATAAGAAGCACATTCTGCGATAATTAACATGAATTTTAAAGAAACAAGGTATCGTACCTCGATCGGTTCTACTTTTATCTTCCCCTTCAACTGAAACCCATTGTTCTAGTTTTATGTACCATCTTCCCCTTCAACTGAAACCCACCTCAGTTTATCGGGTTTTCCTCACTCGAAACTTTTATTTCTACACGTTTGTCATGTGGCATTTCTCTCCTGGAAACAATAACTGCATTCATCACGCTACTACTGGGAATACTACTGCTCTCTGTACCCTTATAGCGAAGATAGCCCTCAAGTAGCTTTGCGCGAAATTCAAAACAAAGAAACCAACCTGTACCTTTAAAAGCATAGTGCTGCCGTGGCATCGACTGATTCGTTTGATGAAAGCCAATCACAGCGTAAACTATTAACACGTGACTTTGAGCTGCTATCCCATAATATTGATATTTTACTAAGCATTCCCATAACAGTTTTTATACTGTATATATAACTATTCTTGTCATTTCAATAAGCGCGACGTAATAAAACAGTTGACGTTAAAAATATTTATTAAAACAACGCGATTTTAAAATTATTTAAACCGTTTCACAGTAAATAAATGAACAGCGCTGTAGTTTATTTGTGTTATTATTATCTACCAATATTCCAACATATTCTTAGTATGTAAAAAATTGAGACCTACCTATTTTCACACTCATTATTCACAAAATCCTTAATCTGTGAAATAGTGTTCACACTCACCCCAACATTATTCACAAAATCCTTTATCTATGATATAGTGTTCACACTCACCCCAACATTATTCACAAAATCCTTTATCTGTGAAATAGTGTTCACACTCACCCCAACATTATTCACAAAATCCTTTATCTGTGAAATAGTGTTCACACTCACCCCAACATTATTCACAAAATCCTTTATCTGTGAAATAGTGTTCACACTCACCCCAACATTATTCACAAAATCCTTTATCTGTGAAATAGTGTTCACACTCACCCCAACATTATTCACAAAATCCTTAATCTATTATATAGTGTTCACACTCACCCCAACATTATTCACAAAATCCTTAATCTGTGAAATAGTGTTCACACTCACCCCAACATTATTCACAAAATCCTTAATCTGTGAAATAGTGTTCACACTCACCCCAACATTATTCACAAAATCCTTTATCTGTGAAATAGTGTTCACACTCACCCCAACATTATTCACAAAATCCTTAATCTGTGAAATAGTGTTCACACTCACCCCAACATTATTCACATAATCCTTTATCTATGATATTGTGTTCACACTCACCCCCAACACTATTCACAAAATCCTTTATCTATTATATAGTGTTCACACTCACCCCACAATTATTCACAAAATTTTTTATCTGTGAAATAGTGTTCACACTCACCCCAACATTATTCACAAAATCCTTTATCTATTATATAGTGTTCACACTCACCCCAACACTATTCACAAAATCCTTTATCTGTGATATAGTGTTCACACTCACCCCCAACACTATTCACAAAATCCTTTATCTATTATATAGTGTTCACACTCACCTCAACATTACTCACAAAATCCTTTATCTATGATATTGTGTTCACACTCACCCCCAACACTATTCACAAAATCCTTTATCTATTATATAGTGTTCACACTCACCTCAACATTACTCACAAAATCCTTTATCTATGATACTGTGTTCACACTCACCCCAACACTATTCACAAAATCCTTTATCTGTGAAATAGTGTTCACACTCACCCCAACATTATTCACAAAATCCTTTATCTGTGAAATAGTGTTCACACTCACCCCAACATTATTCACAAAATCCTTAATCTGTGAAATAGTGTTCACACTCACCCCAACATTATTCACAAAATCCTTTATCTATTATATAGTGTTCACACTCACCCCAACATTATTCACAAAATCCTTTATCTGTGAAATAGTGTTCACACTCACCCCAACATTATTCACAAAATCCTTTATCTATTATATAGTGTTCACACTCACCCCAACACTATTCACAAAATCCTTTATCTGTGATATAGTGTTCACACTCACCCCCAACACTATTCACAAAATCCTTTATCTATTATATAGTGTTCACACTCACCTCAACATTACTCACAAAATCCTTTATCTATGATATTGTGTTCACACTCACCCCAACACTATTCACAAAATCCTTTATCTATGATGTTATTGTGTTCACACTCACCCCAACACTATTCACAAAATCCTTTATCTATGATATTGTGTTCACACTCACCCCCAACACTATTCACAAAATCCTTTATCTATGATATTGTGTTCACACTCACCCCCAACACTATTAACAAAATCCTTTATCTATTATATAGTGTTCACACTCACCTCAACATTACTCACAAAATCCTTTATCTATGATATTGTGTTCACACTCACCCCAACACTATTCACAAAATCCTTTATCTATGATATTGTGTTCACACTCACCCCCAACACTATTCACAAAATCCTTTATCTATGATATTGTGTTCACACTCACCCCCAACACTATTCACAAAATCCTTTATCTATTATATAGTGTTCACACTCACCTCAACATTACTCACAAAATCCTTTATCTATGATATAGTGTTCACACTCACCCCAACACTATTCACAAAATCCTTTATCTATGATATTGTGTTCACACTCACCCCCAACACTATTCACAAAATCCTTTATCTATTATATAGTGTTCACACTCACCTCAACATTACTCACAAAAATCCTTTATCTATGATATAGTGTTCACACTCACCCCAACACTATTCACAAAATCCTTTATCTATGATATAGTGTTCACACTCACCCCTAACATTATTCACAAAATCCTTTATCTATTATATAGTGTTCACACTCACCTCAACATTACTCACAAAATCCTTTATCTATGATATTGTGTTCACACTCACCCCAACACTATTCACAAAATCCTTTATCTATGATATTGTGTTCACACTCACCCCCAACACTATTCACAAAATCCTTTATCTATTATATAGTGTTCACACTCACCTCAACATTACTCACAAAATCCTTTATCTATGATATTGTGTTCACACTCACCCCAACACTATTCACAAAATCCTTTATCTATGATATTGTGTTCACACTCACCCCCAACACTATTCACAAAATCCTTTATCTATGATATAGCGTTCACACTCACCCCCAACAGAAAACATATAGTTTTAGTTGAATGAGGTTTTTTGTAATTCTTAATACAATGTCAAACATTATTTTGTGATTTAGTCCATTATAATAAATTAATGATACTATAGTTGTCTTGCACGTAAACAAAATCAGTTGTTGAACGACATCTCAGACCATGTTAGAGAGGTGGTGGTCGGTTGTAATAACGTTTATCTTTCTTACGACGTGCAAACCATATAAAGAGTTGGATTCACCACTTAGTGTTACTGCATCTTGAAGGCAGTATCTTAACTATAACATTCAGAGTTGGATCCATATAGTTTTGTGATTAACACTGAACAAACCCTAAGAACAATCTTCATGCATTTTACTTGCTTATAATGAATGAGAGCATTGTGATACCATAGCATAGGAAGCGTAGTGCTGTTGTTACACAGAGGGCGTTGTGCTGTTGTTACTCAGAGGGCGTAGTATTCCGGTTATTACACAGAGGGCGTAGTATTCCGATTATTGCACCTAGGGCGTGGTATTCCGGTTATTACACAGAGGGTGTATTGCTGTTGTTACACAGAGGGCGTAGTATTGCTGTACCATAGAGAGCGTGGTGTTGCTGTAGTATAGAGGGCGTAATACTGATGTAGTGTAAAGAGCGTGATGCATGATATCCATTACGTGTGTATCAAGAATCATGCTCGTTGTTAGAACCCCTGAAGACGTAATCAAATAAACTCTACATCTAGTTACGTCGTCGGTTCCATAAACCGACCTACAAGTGAAAATACTTTATTCATGTGGAATTATATTCGAAGTCCGTTCGGTTTTAACTTTAGCTTTTCTTGCATAAGATGGAAATTAATAAAATAGAGTTAAATATATATTAGAATTTAAAGATTTCTTTTAACTTGCAATAAATAAATCAAACACTAGCCGCCTCTTGTCGTAGATAACTTCCACCTGGCTACGAAAACGAGCTTATGTCAACATCACAGCTTCCAAAGGATTCTTCATCGATCACACGTGTCAAGATAAAAGAAACAGACACGAGAAACCCGAGATGAAACACTTCGCGTTGCCAGGTAACAACAGTATCTTGTGGTGTTCGCGTTGTTATTATACGTTTCGCACATGGTTGTTGAAAAAGAAGATTAGGTGAAACAGTACATGTTGGGAGAAATTTTCTCATCGAACAGAAACGGTTTTGTTTTGCACTTCGTTTCTCTTTGTGAACGTAAAACGATTAGTTTTAGTATCTTAGCAACTTTCACTTACTCTAATAAAATTAAAGTATTATTTTATATTTTTAAAATAAAGTGTATATTTTAAGTAGGCCATAATAATACATCAGCCATATAGAGAGCTGAGAAGGCCTAACGGTTTTTTTTTCTTTATTTATCCCACCTCAACGAGGGGGTAAACACAGAAATACAACAAATAAAACACAAGTTAATCAATTAGCATATAACAATAACTCTACAGATTACCATGCTGAAAATACCACAAAGTTAATAAATTAGATAAAAAAAAATTAAAAGAGGTAATTTTGAACAGCAGGTAATTTACCAAATAATACAGTTTACATAAACAAAACAAGAAACCAATGAATCTGTCATTAGTGTAATTTACCAAATAATACAGTTTACATAAACAAAACAAGAAACCAATGAATCTGTCATTAGTGTAATTTACCAAATAATACAGTTTACATAAACAAAACAAGAAACCAATGAATCTGTCATTAGTGTAATTTACCAAATAATACAGTTTACATAAACAAAACAAGAAACCAATGAATCTGTCATTAGTGTAATTTACCAAATAATACAGTTTACATAAACAAAACAAGAAACCAATGAATCTGTCATTAGTGTAATTTACCAAATAATACAGTTTACATAAACAAAACAAGAAACCAATGAATCTGTCATTAGTGTAATTTACCAAATAATACAGTTTACATAAACAAAACAAGAAACCAATGAATCTGTCATTAGTGTAATTTACCAAATAATACAGTTTACATAAACAAAACAAGAAACCAATGAATCTGTCATTAGTGTAATTTACCAAATAATACAGTTTACATAAACAAAACAAGAAACCAATGAATCTGTCATTAGTGTAATTTACCAAATAATACAGTTTACATAAACAAAACAAGAAACCAATGAATCTGTCATTAGTGTAATTTACCAAATAATACAGTTTACATAAACAAAACAAGAAACCAATGAATCTGTCATTAGTGTAATTTACCAAATAATACAGTTTACATAAACAAAACAAGAAACCAATGAATCTGTCATTAGTGTAATTTACCAAATAATACAGTTTACATAAACAAAACAAGAAACCAATGAATCTGTCATTAGTGTAATTTACCAAATAATACAGTTTACATAAACAAAACAAGAAACCAATGAATCTGTCATTAGTGTAATTTACCAAATAATACAGTTTACATAAACAAAACAAGAAACCAATGAATCTGTCATTAGTGTAATTTACCAAATAATACAGTTTACATAAACAAAACAAGAAACCAATGAATCTGTCATTAGTGTAATTTACCAAATAATACAGTTTACATAAACAAAACAAGAAACCAATGAATCTGTCATTAGTGTAATTTACCAAATAATACAGTTTACATAAACAAAACAAGAAACCAATGAATCTGTCATTAGTGTAATTTACCAAATAATACAGTTTACATAAACAAAACAAGAAACCAATGAATCTGTCATTAGTGTAATTTACCAAATAATACAGTTTACATAAACAAAACAAGAAACCAATGAATCTGTCATTAGTGTAATTTACCAAATAATACAGTTTACATAAACAAAACAAGAAACCAATGAATCTGTCATTAGTGTAATTTACCAAATAATACAGTTTACATAAACAAAACAAGAAACCAATGAATCTGTCATTAGTGTAATTTACCAAATAATACAGTTTACATAAACAAAACAAGAAACCAATGAATCTGTCATTAGTGTAATTTACCAAATAATACAGTTTACATAAACAAAACAAGAAACCAATGAATCTGTCATTAGTGTAATTTACCAAATAATACAGTTTACATAAACAAAACAAGAAACCAATGAATCTGTCATTAGTGTAATTTACCAAATAATACAGTTTACATAAACAAAACAAGAAACCAATGAATCTGTCATTAGTGTAATTTACCAAATAATACAGTTTACATAAACAAAACAAGAAACCAATGAATCTGTCATTAGTGTAATTTACCAAATAATACAGTTTACATAAACAAAACAAGAAACCAATGAATCTGTCATTAGTGTAATTTACCAAATAATACAGTTTACATAAACAAAACAAGAAACCAATGAATCTGTCATTAGTGTAATTTACCAAATAATACAGTTTACATAAACAAAACAAGAAACCAATGAATCTGTCATTAGTGTAATTTACCAAATAATACAGTTTACATAAACAAAACAAGAAACCAATGAATCTGTCATTAGTGTAATTTACCAAATAATACAGTTTACATAAACAAAACAAGAAACCAATGAATCTGTCATTAGTGTAATTTACCAAATAATACAGTTTACATAAACAAAACAAGAAACCAATGAATCTGTCATTAGTGTAATTTACCAAATAATACAGTTTACATAAACAAAACAAGAAACCAATGAATCTGTCATTAGTGTAATTTACCAAATAATACAGTTTACATAAACAAAACAAGAAACCAATGAATCTGTCATTAGTGTAATTTACCAAATAATACAGTTTACATAAACAAAACAAGAAACCAATGAATCTGTCATTAGTGTAATTTACCAAATAATACAGTTTACATAAACAAAACAAGAAACCAATGAATCTGTCATTAGTGTAATTTACCAAATAATACAGTTTACATAAACAAAACAAGAAACCAATGAATCTGTCATTAGTGTAATTTACCAAATAATACAGTTTACATAAACAAAACAAGAAACCAATGAATCTGTCATTAGTGTAATTTACCAAATAATACAGTTTACATAAACAAAACAAGAAACCAATGAATCTGTCATTAGTGTAATTTACCAAATAATACAGTTTACATAAACAAAACAAGAAACCAATGAATCTGTCATTAGTGTAATTTACCAAATAATACAGTTTACATAAACAAAACAAGAAACCAATGAATCTGTCATTAGTGTAATTTACCAAATAATACAGTTTACATAAACAAAACAAGAAACCAATGAATCTGTCATTAGTGTAATTTACCAAATAATACAGTTTACATAAACAAAACAAGAAACCAATGAATCTGTCATTAGTGTAATTTACCAAATAATACAGTTTACATAAACAAAACAAGAAACCAATGAATCTGTCATTAGTGTAATTTACCAAATAATACAGTTTACATAAACAAAACAAGAAACCAATGAATCTGTCATTAGTGTAATTTACCAAATAATACAGTTTACATAAACAAAACAAGAAACCAATGAATCTGTCATTAGTGTAATTTACCAAATAATACAGTTTACATAAACAAAACAAGAAACCAATGAATCTGTCATTAGTGTAATTTACCAAATAATACAGTTTACATAAACAAAACAAGAAACCAATGAATCTGTCATTAGTGTAATTTACCAAATAATACAGTTTACATAAACAAAACAAGAAACCAATGAATCTGTCATTAGTGTAATTTACCAAATAATACAGTTTACATAAACAAAACAAGAAACCAATGAATCTGTCATTAGTGTAATTTACCAAATAATACAGTTTACATAAACAAAACAAGAAACCAATGAATCTGTCATTAGTGTAATTTACCAAATAATACAGTTTACATAAACAAAACAAGAAACCAATGAATCTGTCATTAGTGTAATTTACCAAATAATACAGTTTACATAAACAAAACAAGAAACCAATGAATCTGTCATTAGTGTAATTTACCAAATAATACAGTTTACATAAACAAAACAAGAAACCAATGAATCTGTCATTAGTGTAATTTACCAAATAATACAGTTTACATAAACAAAACAAGAAACCAATGAATCTGTCATTAGTGTAATTTACCAAATAATACAGTTTACATAAACAAAACAAGAAACCAATGAATCTGTCATTAGTGTAATTTACCAAATAATACAGTTTACATAAACAAAACAAGAAACCAATGAATCTGTCATTAGTGTAATTTACCAAATAATACAGTTTACATAAACAAAACAAGAAACCAATGAATCTGTCATTAGTGTAATTTACCAAATAATACAGTTTACATAAACAAAACAAGAAACCAATGAATCTGTCATTAGTGAATTTACCAAATAATACAGTTTACATCATTAGTGTAATTTACCAAATAATACAGTTTACATAAACAAAACAAGAAACCAATGAATCTGTCATTAGTGTAATTTACCAAATAATACAGTTTACATAAACAAAACAAGAAACCAATGAATCTGTCATTAGTGTAATTTACCAAATAATACAGTTTACATAAACAAAACAAGAAACCAATGAATCTGTCATTAGTGTAATTTACCAAATAATACAGTTTACATAAACAAAACAAGAAACCAATGAATCTGTCATTAGTGTAATTTACCAAATAATACAGTTTACATAAACAAAACAAGAAACCAATGAATCTGTCATTAGTGTAATTTACCAAATAATACAGTTTACATAAACAAAACAAGAAACCAATGAATCTGTCATTAGTGTAATTTACCAAATAATACAGTTTACATAAACAAAACAAGAAACCAATGAATCTGTCATTAGTGTAATTTACCAAATAATACAGTTTACATAAACAAAACAAGAAACCAATGAATCTGTCATTGACGACAAAAAAACAAACAATAATACCAGCGCTCATTACGCTGTCTGGATTTGTTTGTTTGTTTGAGAGTTTCGCACAAAGCTACTCGAGGGCTATCTGTGCTAGCCATCCCTAATTTAGCAGTGTAAGACTAGAGGGAAGGCAGCTAGTCATCACCACCCACCGCCAACTCTTGGGCTACTCTTTTACCAACGAATAGTGGGATTAACCGTGACATAATAACGCCCCCACGACTGAAAGGGCGAGCATGTTTGGCGCGACCCTCGGATTGCGAGTCGCACGCCTTACGCGCTAGGCCATGCCGGGCCACGCTGTCTGGAATACAGAACATATGGTGCTGTATTATATGTACGGTAATACTGTTCACGAACTATAATTGGTGTGAACGACATTAAACAACCAGTGTTAGTTTCACAAATGAAGCCTTTAGGCTAAGAATTTGAAAGAGAACGTTATTTATAATTTATTACTGATTATTACTTATTTTTATTATCAACTGAATTAGCTTGACTAGCAATAACAAGGATAGGCGAATTAGCAAGTTGGTCTTTATAAATGTGACCGTGTTTCATGTAGAAACCGTTGCTTGGGGTTTGACTTGTTTCGTGTTGAGCATAATGTCACGCATGACCAACCTTCGCTCAATGTGAGTATAAAAATTAAATATTTACTGTTGTAATTATTGCAGGGTTACAGCTAAGCCACCAGGGGGCTGAAAGATTGATAGCCTTTTGTCTAATGAATTAATCAAATAATCTTAGGTTTTGTTTACAAATATTATACAAGCACGTTACCAACATGATAAATATTTGAACAGTAATAACTAACAAAATGTTCTATATAATAAAAAACCTATGTCAAGCAATAGATAATTATTCATATAATATAATGCCATAATTTAAAACAAAAATTGTTATTCTATAAAAAAACATAATTATTTGTATTCTTAAAGAAACTGTAAAAATATTGTGCTTCAGACACTGTCCTTTTAAGTTAGTTAGAGAGAAATGTTATATTTGGCGTTCATATTAACTCTAATATTATCGTTGATTGATCAAAAATAAATAATATGTTTGGTTTTAACAATTTCTTGGCTGGTCAGTGAATTGATCGATTAGACCAAGTGAGTTTGTCACCGAGATCTACATGAATGGTCAGCAGGACTTACGGGATTGGTCGATTAGACCAAGTGAGTTTGTCACCGAGATCTACATGTCTGGTCAGCAGGACTTACGGGATTGGTCGATTAGACCAAGTTAGTTTGTTAGTGAAATCTGCATGGCTGGTCAATGAGACTTCAGCAACCTCTATCTTTTAAACTTTTTTTCTATAAATAAAATACACGTTTCACAATTGATAAATAATTTTAAAATATGAGCGAAAGAATTCTACATACAATATACTTCAGGAAGAGTACAACAATAAGGAATAATCTAGGATTTATGTAATTTCACATTATAATCACACATAATGATTTCAACTATAAAAATCAATTGTTAAATCAACATCTACTGACCAACAAACAAACTTTTAACTCAAATTACTTCCCAAAAAGCAGTTACAGATTAGTCTTAAATACAGATTAGTCTTAAATACAGATTAGTTTTAAATACAGATTAGTCTTAAATACAAAATCTGTGATTGTGGAATTAACTGGGAAAATATTACAACAAACAAATCATATGATAGAATATTTAAGAATGAAATAAAACGAACCACTAAACGTATTCGACGTTTATAATAAAGGAAGTCTGAAGAGTGACAACCACAGAATTCTGGCGCCACATCTCAACTGATCCACACACCAATCACACAGGATTATTGAACTGCCCCCAGAGAGTAAAAAAACGAGATCGTGTCGTTCATTACCTGTGTGGTATGGGAGACATTTTGATTTTTTTTTTCTAGTCTGTGTACTTTATCTCTGAAAGTTGAAGACGTCGCACGTGCACGGTGGATCAAAGTCTGTAAGTCGTCAGAACAAAATTACTCAGGAAGTATAGATAGTAAAAGTATAGAATTAACTGTTTTTAACCTGTAAAGATATCAAGTCACAGATGTGAATATTTTGTTTTAATTTATTTAATAGTTTGGAAAAATACCATAAAGAATTTTCTTAAGAAATAAATCACAATCAGATATTTTATACCATGACGAAAGTCCATTAGTCTCTGATGACAGATATTGTTCACTGGATTAAAAAAAAAACAGTGTAAACCTTCAATACATACTACAGTGTTATAACTTTAATATATACTACAGTGTTATAATTTAAATACATACTACAGTGTTATAACTTCAATACATACTACAGTGTTATAACTTCAATACATACTACAGTGTTAAACCTTCAATACATACTACAGTGTTATAACTTTAATATATACTACAGTGTTATAACTTCAATACATACTACAGTGTTATAACTTCAATACATACTACAGTGTTATATATCTGGTATAATATATGCTGTTTTACTCCAAAGCTGGGTTTTTCTATGATTTATTGATTAGAAATATTGTATTATTGATTATCTGATTAATTAAGTTGTCAATGTCTTTGTATATTTATGGTACAAGACATAATTGTGATACTTAATCAGTTATTAATACACCATGTTAAACTGTCAGTTATTAATACACCATGTTAAACATTGTCAGTTATTAATACACCATGTTAAACATTGTCAGTTATTAATACACCATGTTAAACTGTCAGTTACTAATACACCATGTTAAACATTGTCAGTTATTAATACACCATGTTAAACATTGTCAGTTATTAATACACCATGCTAAACATTGTCAGTTATTAATACACCATGCTAAACATTGTCAGTTATTAATACATCATGTTAAACGTTGTCAGTTATTAATACACCATGTTAAACATTGTCAGTTATTAATACACCATGCTAAACATTGTCAGTTATTAATACACCATGTTAAACATTCTCAGTTATTAATACACCATGTTAAACATTGTCAGTTATTAATACACCATGCTAAACATTGTCAGTTATTAATACATCATGTTAAACGTTGTCAGTTATTAATACACCATGTTAAACGTTGTCAGTTATTAATACACCATGTTAAACGTTGTCAGTTATTAATACATCATGTTAAACGTTGTCAGTTATTAATACACCATGTTAAACATTGTCAGTTATTAATACACCATGTTAAACATTGTCAGTTATTAATACACCATGCTAAACATTGTCAGTTATTAATACACCATGTTAAACATTGTCAGTTATTAATACACCATGTTAAACATTGTCAGTTATTAATACACCATGTTAAACTGTCAGTTATTAATACACCATGTTAAACATTGTCAGTTATTAATACACCATGTTAAACTGTCAGTTATTAATTCATCATGCTAAACATTGTCAGTTATTAATACACCATGTTAAACATTGTCAGTTATTAATACATCATGTTAAACATTGTCAGTTATTAATACACCATGTTAAACTGTCAGTTATTAATACACCATGTTAAACATTGTCAGTTATTAATACACCATGTTAAACTGTCAGTTATTAATACACCATGTTAAACATTGTCAGTTATTAATACACCATGTTAAACTGTCAGTTATTAATTCATCATGTTAAACATTGTCAGTTATTAATACACCATGTTAAACTGTCAGTTATTAATACATCATGTTAAACATTGTCAGTTATTAATACACCATGCTAAACTGTCAGTTTCCTTCTTGTTGACGTCAGAGAATGATGTTCATACATATCTGTGTTTTCCAATATGGATATTCAATTTAAAATATATATAATATTTAAATTATTATTTAGTCTTCATTACTTTCTAGGTAGTATCGGGTCTGACATGGACTGCTGGTTTGAGCTCGACTCAAAATATATGGGCCATGGGTTCAATTCATCTACCATTCTCGGCCTTCCACCCACTGCGGCGTTATTACAATGTAACGATAAGTTCTAGTATTCGTTGTTGGCGGTGTGTGTTGTTGTTTAGCTGCCCTCGCTCTAGTCTATCACTGCTAAATTAGAAACGACTCGAGCAGATAGCCCTCGAGTTAGGTTTGCGCGAAACTCACAACAAACTATATTTACATATCATTTCTTACAATTCTCGTTTAATCAACTACCACATGTTATCTTTCTGGTTTCTTGAGAGAAAACACGACGTAACTTTCGTGGGCCTCGTTTGAATCGTCTTCAATGGCCTTTCATAAAGATAAACCAATTATATGATTACGCTCTCCTCAAGTGAAAACGAGACATTTTGCCTTATATGCATTTGAATGTGATTCACTTAACAGTGGGGTTGGTGAATAGTTAGTAATAGCAATGAAACATTAACTTCTCTGTACAGGTGTCAACAAAACATGTCTTGTACTGTCAACTTGTCTCTTGTAAATATTTATTTGCTCGACGGCATATTCTCTGGTAAGGTGTATCCAGCAAAACAGACAGACCTAAAGCTCTTTACCAATTCCACACGGGCCTAACAAGTGACTTTTGTAAAGATGTTCCAGTTTCCGTGGAAACACGACTTTACTAAACTGTCGTTCTATCTGTTCTGTAGACAGTCAAAAGTGGGTAAACAATCTACAGTATGGAACATATGAATACCAAAGTATAAATAATAATGACGTACAGACGGATACTGTGTAAATAACCTACACAATAGAGAATGTGTCGTGACGTAATGGTTAATGTGCAGGGTTATGGACTTGAAGAGCCAAGGTTCGAGTTGAGATGTACTTTTCAACATCTCTACACTTTTACTTGTGAGACAGTTACAGTTGTCACAATCAATCCTATTATTAGATTATAGTAACTAATCATTTGTCGGAGCGTGCTTCTGAGGTTTTAACGAGTTCAACATATTACAAAGAAGTATTTTAAAAAATTACTTGAACATTACTAATAGGAACATGCAGTAATGTATATGTAGTGAAAACTGTATTTATTCACATCTGTAGTTGAGTGTATTACCACCATGTGGCGCTATTCCTACTGTTTACTACGGTGGGTGGTAATAACTAGCTGCCTTCCCTCTAGTCTTACACGACTAAATTAGGGACGGCTAGCACAAATATCCCCCGTGTAGCTTTGCGCGAAATTCAAAAACAAACAAACTCTTCACACACATATGCTTGCCATTTTAACCCCCGATGGATTTCTCTATTTTTTATCTCTTAAATTCTGCGCATTAAAGTTGGCTGCTTCCATGGATACGTCGGCTAATGTTAAAAAGGAAGAAAGCGAGTAGAGCATGATCACCATGGGTAATACAGGTTTTAATACTAGTATGGTAAATTTAAATATTGTTACCATCAAATGAAATCTCCCACTTCATCAAGATAACATTAGATAAAATTCTGTTTCTAACTCATGGGGTTCATATGAATTAAGTTTTTTTTTTCCCCTTCTAATTAATGTTTTTTTAATTTTTTTATAATTAATTTTATGGAACAGTTGCAATTAAATTAGTGATAGAAAGCTACTTTTATTTCTACTCGGAATGTGTTGCTTCATAACTCGTGGTTTTATAATCGTCTCTTTGTTTTAAAACTTTCTATAAATCATGATCTTACAGACCAAAGGGGGAGGCAGCGAGCTAAAATAACCCCCTCGAGTAGTGTGGTTCTCTTGTCGCTCTCATAATGCGCTCACGGAGTGTGTTTTTTTAGATAACTGGAAGCAAACCACAAACCTCCGAATTCAAAACTCGAGCGTGCTAGCCACTAGTCCACACCAGCAAATTTTTAAATTGTTTTTATCGTTTCATTTAAATATAAATTTCACTCTAATTCATTACTTACTATTAATTCATTCAGTTATTTTATTATTAATAAAGTTTTAGTGACGGGAAACCAAAACTCTTAATCTCAAGTCAGCTGTTTGTTGTTCAGCGTAAAACTACAAAATGGGTTATCTATATTGTGCTTATTATAGTAAAACTACAAAATTGGTTATCTATATTGTGCTTATTATAGTAAAACTACATAATTGGTTATCTATATTGTGCTTATTATAGTAAAACTACAAAATGGGTTATCTATATTGTACTTATTATAGTAAAACTACAAAATGGGTTATCTATATTGTGCTTATTATAGTAAAACTACAAAATGTGTTAACTATATTGTGCTTATTATAGTAAAACTACATAATTGGTTATCTATATTGTGCTTATTATAGTAAAACTACAAAATTGGTTATCTATATTGTGCTTATTATAGTAAAACTACATAATTGGTTATCTATATTGTGCTTATTATAGTAAAACTACAAAATGGGTTATCTATATTGTGCTTATTATAGTAAAACTACAAAATTGGTTATCTATATTGTGCTTATTATAGTAAAACTACATAATTGGTTATCTATATTGTGCTTATTATAGTAAAACTACAAAATGGGTTAACTATATTGTGCTTATTATAGTAAAACTACATAATTGGTTATCTATATTGTACTTAATATAGTAAAACTACAAAATGGGTTATCTATATTGTGCTTATTATAGTAAAACTACAAAATGGGTTATCTATATTGTGCTTATTATAGTAAAACTACAAAATGGGTTAACTATATTGTGCTTATTATAGTAAAACTACAAAATGGGTTATCTATATTGTGCTTATTATAGTAAAACTACAAAATGGGTTATCTATATTGTGCTTATTATAGTAAAACTACAAAATGGGTTATCTATATTGTGCTTATTATAGGTTTCGAAACCCAGTTTTCTTAGAGTTATAAGCTTTCAGGTTTATCGTTGAGCTATTCTCTCATCAACGAAAAGTGGGATTTACAATCACTTTATAACACCTCTATGTCTGAAAGCGCGAGGATATTTAATGACGGAATTCAAACCCACGACCAGTACTGCAACGGGCCATGTTAGGCCTAGAACAAGCAACAAACCTTTGTTAGGCCTAGATCAAGCAACAAACCTTTGTTAGGCCTAGAACAAGCAACAAACCTTTAACGATAGTTTCAAGAAACAACAGTATATTAAATATGAGTGAATATGGGTAGAAAGATAAATACACAACCATGAATAAACGGAGTCCAGGTTTCTGGGCATTTCTACAGAATAACGAAATGTTTTCCGCTGTGGATTGTTCCGTTTAGAGTCCAGTGGTTCTTAACATTTCTCATGTCTTATCCCCTGAGACTCTCCAGGGTATTACCGTGATCCCTATAATAATTTTTGCAATGGTGAACTTTGCGTAAAGGTAGAATAAAACAAAACTATATAAAGATCCTAATTTATTGAAAATGTTACAAATAAATGCTACAAGTGCTAAACAAATACAAAATCCATGGAATTACTGAACATCATACGAAACCCACTTATTCACTCAGTGTGAGGGTTAATATATATATATAATGAGAAAATATACTAAATACGATAGAAACTTTGATATTTAAATTTTAAGTTCGATGTATTAATATTATATAGTTAAAAAAAAATTAGACAATTCTAAACGTTGTAATATATGAAAATTTTTACTCAAAATTAGACAGGTGGCTGCGCAACAAGCATCTCGAAGCAGTTCAACTGCCATTCAGCGTGTTTCTCATTGGTGGGCAGTTACAGGCACTTATCACAAAAATTAGAAACTGCTCCGTGATTTCCCCAATAATTCCCAAACTATCCATGACCCTCCGAGAAACCACAAACGACCCCCAGGTTAAGAACCACTGGTTTAATGGAACAAAAGTAAATACGATATATTATTGATAATAGTAAGACTTAACTTACCCTTTTGCTTTATATTACTTCTCACGATGACAAAACTTTGTTTCTTTCCAGGACTCAAATCGTTAAACACCACAAAAGAAACAAAGATGAAGCGAACCGACATACTCTGAAATGAATATTTGCACAAGAAAGTTCGAGGTTTATTTACGTTTTCGTTTTCAAAACGAACATAACGAATTAGCTGGAACCGTTCTCACATACGAGTAAACCATGATTTAAAAGAGGAACCGTTGGAAACTAAAGCAGCCAACTGTTTCAGTTCTCAAGACGATCCAATAAGCTTCAAGACTTGGATTCAGTGCCAGTGTTTGTCTTCAGATAGATCTCGTGTCTTTGCCATGTGAATAACACCTCGTACGATACTTATATCTGACCCTAACATTCGTCTTCTCCCTCACAGGGAAGTTTGTAAGATTTAAGAACAAAGGTAACTCTGGGTAGAATTTTTCGCTATTATGCCCAATTATTGACGTAAACGGATGATATAATAAGAAGAAACGAAAGAAAATAATAAAAAATGATTTCTACAAACGTGATGTCTTTCGTGAAAAAGGTACGTAATTACGTGTACATAACTTTGTACTGCACACAATCAGCTAGAATCTCTTCAGTTCTCTACTGATAGAAAGTTACTTCTTACATTTTTAAAGCTCTATCACCACAAATTACACATCCAAATTATGAAATATACAAAAATTCCTCTTAAACTTTAAAGAACGTTTATTATTAGCTTTTCTACAGTCGATAAGTTTGTTTTATATTCCACAGAAATTATTAAAAATCTAGTGTCTCTGGTATCTCTATTGTAAATCATAAAATAATATTATTTTATCACAACTTGTCTTCACTACAGTATGATCATGTTTTCACTACTTGTTTTCACTACAGTATGATTATGTTATTCTCTACTTGTTTTCACTACAGTATGATTATGTTATTCTCTACTTGTTTTCACTACAGTATGATTATGTTATTCTCTACTTGTCTTCACTATTTTAACGTTATTGTTTTTCACTACTTGTCTTCTCTTCACTATAGTTATAGTTTTTTACAACTTGTGTTCACTACAATAAGGTTATATTTTTTCACTGTTTATTTTCACTACAGTATGATTATAGTTCTTCACTACTTGTCTTCACCACATGATGGTTATATTTTTTCAGGACTTCTTTCACTATTTTATGGTTATGGTTTTTCTCTACTTGCCTTCTCTACACTATTTTTATTGTTTTTCACTACTTGTCTTCACTATTTTATGGTTATTGTTTTTCACTATTTGCCTTCATTATATAATTGTTATAATTTTTCACTACTTGTCTTCACTACACTATTGTTATAATTTTTCACTAACTGTTTTCACTACAGTATTGTTATAGTTATTTCCTACATGTCAATACTACACTATTGTTTTAGTTTTTACTAATTCTCTTCACTACACTATTGTTATAGTTTTTACTACTTGTCTTCATTACACTATTGTTTTAGTTTTTACTAATTCTTTTCACTACACTATTGTTATAGTTTTTACTACTTGTCTTCATTACACTATTGTTTTAGTTTTTACTACTTGTCTTCACTACACTATTGTTATAATTTTTCACTAACTGTTTTCACTACAGTATTGTTATAGTTATTTCCTACATGTCAATACTACACTATTGTTTTAGTTTTTACTAATTCTCTTCACTACACTATTGTTATAGTTTTTACTACTTGTCTTCATTACACTATTGTTTTAGTTTTTACTACTTGTCTTCATTACACTATTGTTTTAGTTTTTACTACTTGTCTTCATTACACTATTGTTTTAGTTTTTACTAATTCTCTTCACTACACTATTGTTATAGTTTTTACTACTTGTCTTCATTACACTATTGGTTTAGTTTTTACTACTTGTCTTCACTACACTATTGTTATATTTGTTCACTAATTTTCTTCATTATTTTATGGTTATGTTTTTCACTACTTGTCTTCACTATACTGTTGTTATATTTTGTAATAACTTGTCTTCACTATACTATTGTTATAATTTTTAATTACTTCTCTTCACTTCACTATTCTTGCAGTTTTTCACTACTTGTCTACACTATTTTATAGTTATGGGTTTTCAATAGTTGTCTTCACTACACTATTGTTATATTTTTCACTACTTGTCTTCACTACATTATAGTTTTAGTTATTCACTACTTGCCTTCCCTACACTATTGTTATAATTTTCACTACTTGTTTTCACTATTTCATGGTTATGGATTTTTACTACTTGTTTTCACTATTTCATGGTTATGGATTTTTACTACTTGTTTTCACTATTTCATGGTTATGGATTTTTACTACTTGTCATCACTGTTTTATGGTTATGGTTTTTCACTACTTCTTTTCACTGCACTATTATTATATTTTTACTACTTCTCTTCACCTCACTATGGTTGTAGTTTTTCACTACTTGTCTTCACTACACTATTGTTACAGTTTTTACTAATTGTCTTCACTACACTATTGTTACAGTTGTTACTAATTGTCTTCACTACACTATTGTCATAGTTTTTCACTACTTACCTTCACTACACTATTGTTATAGTTTTTCACTACTTGTCTTCACTACACTATTGTTTTAGTTTTTCTCTGCATATCTTCACTACACTATTGTATATTTTTCACTATTTGTCATTACTACAGTGTGGTAATAATATTTCATTACTTATCTTCACTACAGTATTTTTATCGTTTTTCATCACTTGCCTTCTCTACACTATTGTTATAGTTTTTCACTACTTATCTTTACTTCACTATAGTTCACTATGATCATGTTTTTTACCACTTGTCTTCACTACAGTATGACTATGTTTTTCTCTACTTTTTTTCACTACAGTATGACTATGTTTTTCTCTACTTGTCTTCACTACAGTATGATCATGTTTTTCACTACTTGTCTTCACTACAGTATGACTATGTTTTTCTCTACTTGTCTTCACTACAGTATGATCATGTTTTTCACTACTTGTCTTCACTACAGTATGATCATGTTTTCACTACTTGTCTTCACTACAGTATGATCATGTTTTTCACCACTTGTCTTCACTACAGTATGATTATGTTTTTCTCTACTTGTTTTCACTACACTATGGTTATAATTTTTGACTACTTTTCTTCACTATTCTATGGTTCTAGTTTTTTACTACTTTTCTCCACTACACTATTGTAATAGTTTTTTATAACTTGTCTTCACTATTTTATGGTTATGGTTTTTCACTACTTGCCTTCTCTATACTATTATTATAGTTTTTTCTACTTGTCTTCACTACACTATTTTTATAGTTTTTCTCTATTTCTCTTTACTATTTTATGATTGTAGTTTTTCACTACTTGTCTTTGTATTTTTTGGTTATGGCTTTTCACTACATGTCTTCACAATTTTATGGTTATGGTATTTCTCTCCTTCTCTTCACTATTTTATTGTTACGGTTTTTCACTACTTGTCTTCACTACACAATTGTTATAGTTTTTCTCTAATTCTCTTTACTATTTTATGACCATAGTTTTTCACTACTTGTCTTTACTATTTTATGTTTATGGTCTTTCACTACGTCTTCACTACACTATTGGTATAGTTTTTCACTACTTGCCTTCACTATACTATTATTATAGTTTTTCACTACTTGCTTTCACTATACTATTATTATAGTTTTTCACTACTTGTCTTCACTATTTTAGGGTTACGGTTTTTCACTACTTGCCTTCACTACACTATTGTTATATTTTTTTACCACTTGTCTTCACTACACTATTGTGTTAGTTTTTACCTACACTGTTGTTATAGGTTTTCAGTACCTGTCTTCTCTACAGTATGGTTATAATTTTTCACTGCATATCTTCACTAGAGTATTGTTATAGTTTCTAAATAGTTATCTTCACTACTCTATTGTTATATTTTTTCACTATTTGTCTTCACTAGAGTAAGGTCGTAATTTTTCATTACATATCTTCACTACAGTATTTTCATAGTTTTTCACTACTTGTCTTCTCTACACTATTGTTATAGTTGTTCACAATTTATCTTCATTATTTTATGGTTATGATTTTTCACTACTTGTCTACACTATTTTAAGTTTATGGTTTTTTACTACTTGTTTTTACTTCACTATTGTTATAGTTTTTCACTGCTTGCCTTCACTACACTATTGTTATAGATTTTAGTACTTGTCTTCACTACACTATTGTTATAGATTTTAGTACTTGTCTTCACAAGACTGTTGTTATAATTTTTCACTACATGTCTTCACCATTTTATGGTTATTGTTTTTCTCTGCTTATTTTCACTGCAGTATTGTTATAGTTTTTCACTACTTGTCTTCACTACACTATTGTTTTAGTTTTTCACCCCTTGCCTTTACTACACTATTGTTATAATTTTTCACTATTTTATACTTATGGATTTTCACTACTTGTCTTCACTACAGTATTGTTATATTTTTCACTACTTGTCTTCAATATTTTATGGTTATAGTTTTTCAGTACTTGTCTTCACTACACTATTGTTATAGTTTTTAACTACTTGTCTTCATTACACTATTGTTATAGTTTTCACTACTTGCTTTCACTATACTATTGTTATAGTTTTTAACTACTTGTCTTCATTACACTATTGTTATAGTTTTCACTACTTGCTTTCACTATACTATTGTTATAGTTTTTCACTATTTGTCTTGATTACGCTACTGTTATTGTGTTTTCACTAGTTTTCACTACACTATTGTCAAAAATTTTCACTGCTTGTCTTCACTATTTTCTGGTTTTAGTTTTTCACTACTTGCCTTCACTACACTATTGTTTTAGTTTTTCACTACTTGCCTTCACTACACTATTCTTTTAGTTTTTCACTACTTGCCTTCACTACACTATTCTTTTAGTTTTTCACTACTTGCCTTCACTACACTATTCTTTTAGTTTTTCACTACTTGCCTTCACTACACTATTGTTTTAGTTTTTCACTACTTGCCTTCACTACACTATTGTTTTAGTTTTACACTACTTGCCTTCACTACCCTATTGTTTTAGTTTTTCACTATACTGTTGTTATAGTTTTTCAATATCTGTCTTCACTACAGTTTGGTTATGATATTTCACTGCTTGCCTTCTCTATACTGTTGTTATACTTTTTTACTTCTTGTTTTCAGTACAATATGGGTATAATTTTTCACTACTTGTCTTCAATACAGTATGGTTATGGTTTTTTCAATAGATTATGAAAAGTTCTGAACCAGAACCTGGAGGTTCTTCTGGTTCAATACATACGTTAAAACAAACATTGACATCAGGTCTTCAAGAAATGTCATTTGGACGAGCTAGTACGTCTACAAACAAATCAAGGAAAACAGTGACTTCACGTCTTACGCCACAAGAGAGGTTAATACTCCGGAACGTTTGGAAGAAGAATGATGAAATAGAAGAAGAGCCTAGGAAAGCAAGGTTTGTCTTCTTCATGTAATTGTTTTTACACAATCTTCAAATTACGTTCCAGTGAAATTTTAATTTGCATGTGTTTACATGTGACGTAATCAGTTATGTGCTGGTCTTGTAAAGATTGGGGATGATTTTCCCTAACGACCCGCGAATTTTTACCTCTATTTTATTGTTATTAGTGTAGGCTTATTTCATATATTTCACAATTAAACAACAAATTTACGAACGTCACTCTTTATACAAAGCTCGTTATAATAAATCAAGTGAATTTTTAGTAATTCTCAAATTATATTAACTCATTGTAAACTGTTTTCTCAAGTCTGCCTAGGCCTATGGAACCTATAATCCATACCTCTCCGGCTAGAGAAAATTGTCGAATTTGTCGGAAACACATTTCAGAGAACGAACAGAGCAGAGAATGTGACGAATGTGGTCAGCACGTGTGTGAGGACTGTGCTTCTTATTCAAGTGGCTGTACAGACAATTCACAGGTAAATATTAGGTATCTAAGCAGCGTCTTTAATCGCAAATGTTAGGCTTAGTCGTCACATAGATCGATGGACTTAACACTATAGAAATGTATTTTTATGACGGCTAGTATGGATATTAAAACTTTAATTAAAATAAAGTACATAACAACGTTTCAGACTTCTTAGGTCACCTTGAAGTTAACAAATAATTAACGTCGTAAAATTTGTGTCTGACAAAAGAAACGCCATATTAGGTCAACCATCATGGTGCAAGCACTGGTGATATAGGCTGCCTTCACTGTGCGTTGTGGTAGGGAAAAAACAAAAACAGATAAAACTGAAATGCGATTTTAGACACTTAAACTATAATGAGCATGTTAATAACACGTATTTAGAATAATCTGCAGTTTGTAGTGGACTTATTTGGGAAAGTTAAGACTTAATAATTTCATTTCTTCACCAAATATCGACAGTAAAATCGTAATATTTCAGAGGAATATAGGCCTAAGAATGAAATGTTAGAAACTAGTAGGTTATTAAATTTAAATGTTTGGGTTTCATTATTATTTTATTCAAAGACTAGTTATCCAATAGAAAAATTAATAGTTTTTTAATTCTTAAAACACAAATATATCCTAGAAGTAATGTTAAAAAACTTAAAATACTTTATAATTTAACTGTTTATAAAAAATTACTTATGAATAGATCGTCATTTCAATTTAACATTACCAATATTATTCTCGAGACTATAGTTTAAACTGCTTTGTTAATTCAACCGAAATCATCCAAGTTTGTTATTTCTTTTGCTTACAGGAATGGAAATGCAGTTTTTGCAGAAGACAGGAAAGCCAAGGTCGTGTTGCTATAGAACTTCCACCAGGGTCGGGAATGAATCGGGTGCCCTCAGTCCGTCGAATGGTTAATATTTCCTTTATACATTTATTTGTTACCTCTTTTTATGTCCTATTTTTTCAATCTCATTTTCTATGGAATATAATTATGAAATGGTAGGTTCAAATTATAAGGTTTTGTATTTTCTTTTAAAAAATTGTCTTTTAAAAAGGTAAAGCCAGGCATTGAATCACTGTGTGTATTTGTGTATGGGGGATGAACACAATACTGATAATGGTGAACATGGATTAGAAAACAAAAAATATACACAACAAACGTTTCTACATCATACCGATAAAAATATCTAAAACGTAGATCATTATCGTGCTTTAAATACATCAAGCTAAACGTATGACTTTATAACAATGTTAGTATTGTGTGGTTTTACTTACATCAAGCTAAACGTATGACTTTATAACAATGTTGGTATTGTGTGGTTTTACATACATCAAGCTAAACGTATGACTTCATAACAATGTTAGTATTGTGTGGTTTTACATACATCAAGCTAAACGTATGACTTCATAACAATGTTAGTATTGTGTGGTTTTACATACATCGAGCTAACCATATGATTTTATAACAATGTTAGTATTGTGTGATTTTACATACATCAAGCTAACCATATGACTTTATAACAAGGTTAGTACTGTGTGGTTTTACATACATCAAGCTAAACGTATGACTTCATAACAATGTTAGTATTGTGTGGTTTTACATACACCAAACTAAACGTATGACTTTATAACAATGTTAGTATTGTGTGGTTTTACATACATCTAGCTAAACCTAGGACATTATAACAATGTTAGTATTGTGTGGTTTTACATACATCAAGCTAAACGTATGACTTTATAACAATGTTAGTATTGTGTGGTTTTACATACATCAAGCTAAACGTATGACTTCATAACAATGTTAGTATTGTGTGGTTTTACATACATCGAGCTAACCATATGATTTTATAACAATGTTAGTATTGTGTGATTTTACATACATCAAGCTAACCATATGACTTTATAACAATGTTAGTATTGTGTGGTTTTACATACATCAAATTAATCGTATGACTTCATAACAATGTTAGTACTGTGTGATTTTACATACATCAAGCTAAACGTATGACTTTATAACAATGTTAGTATTGTGTGGTTTTACATACATCAAGCTAAACGTATGACTTCATAAAAATGTTAGTATTGTGTGGTTTTACATACATCAAGCTAAACGTATGACTTTATAACAATGTTAGTATTGTGTGGTTTTACATACATCAAGCTAAACGTATGACTTCATAACAATGTTAGTATTGTGTGGTTTTACATACACCAAACTAAACGTATGACTTTATAACAACGTTAGTACTGTGTGATTTTACATACACCAAGCTAAACGTATGACGTTATAACAATGTTAGTACTGTGTGATTTTACATACACCAAGCTAACCGTATGATTTTATAACAATGTTAGTATTGTGTGGTTTTACATACATCAAGCTAAACGTATGACTTTATAACAATGTTGGTATTGTGTGGTTTTACATACATCAAGCTAAACGTATGACTTTATAACAATGTTAGTATTGTGTGGTTTTACATACATCAAGCTAAACGTATGACTTTATAACAATGTTAGTATTGTGTGGTTTTACATACATCAAATTAATCGTATGACTTCATAACAATGTTAGTACTGTGTGATTTTACATACATCAAGCTAAACGTATGACTTTATAACAATGTTAGTATTGTGTGGTTTTACATACATCAAGCTAAACGTATGACTTCATAAAAATGTTAGTATTGTGTGGTTTTACATACATCAAGCTAAACGTATGACTTTATAACAATGTTAGTATTGTGTGGTTTTACATACATCAAGCTAAACGTATGACTTCATAACAATGTTAGTATTGTGTGGTTTTACATACACCAAGCTAAACGTATGACGTTATAACAATGTTAGTACTGTGTGATTTTACATACACCAAGCTAACCGTATGACTTTATAACAATGTTAGTATTGTGTGGTTTTACATACATCAAGCTAAACGTATGACTTCATAACAATATCAGTACTGTGTGGTTTTACATACATCAAACTAACCTATGACTTTATAACAATGTTAGTATTTCGTGGTTTTACACACATCAAGCTAACCCTATGACTTTATAACAATGTTAGTATTGTGTGCTTTTGCATACATCAAGCTAAACGTATGACTTTATAACAATGTTAGTATTGTGTGGTTTTACATACATCAAGCTAAACGTATGACTTTATAACAATGTTAGTATTGTGTGGTTTTACTTACATCAAGCTAAACGTATGACTTTATAACATTGTTGGTATTGTGTGGTTTTACATACATCAAGCTAAACGTATGACTTTATAACAATGTTAGTATTGTGTGGTTTTACATACATCAAGCTAAACGTATGACTTTATAACAATGTTAGTACTGTGTGGTTTTACATACATCAAGCTAAACGTATGACTTCATAACAATGTTAGTATTGTGTGGTTTTACATACACCAAGCGAACCGTATGACTTCATAACAATGTTAGTATTGTGTGGTTTTACATACATCAAGCTAAACGTATGACTTTATAACAATGTTAGTATTGTGTGCTTTTGCATACATCAAGCTAAACGTATGACTTTATAACAATGTTAGTATTGTGTGGTTTTACATACATCAAGCTAAACGTATGACTTTATAACAATGTTAGTATTGTGTGGTTTTACATACATCTAACTAAACTAGGACATTATAACAATGTTAGTATTGTGTGGTTTTACATACATCAAGCTAAACGTATAACTTTATAGCAATGTTAGTATTGTGTGGTTTTACATACATCAAGCTAAACGTATGACTTTATAACAATGTTAGTATTGTGTGGTTTTACATACATCAAGCTAAACGTATGACTTCATAAAAATGTTAGTATTGTGTGGTTTTACATACATCAAATTAATCGTATGACTTCATAACAATGTTAGTATTGTGTGGTTTTACATACACCAAACTAACCGTATGACTTCATAACAATGTTAGTACTGTGTGGTTTTACATACATCAAACTAAACGTATGACTTCATAACAATGTTAGTATTGTGTGGTTTTACATACATCAAGCTAAACGTATGACTTCATAACAATGTTAGTATTGTGTGGTTTAACATACATCGAGCTAACCATATGATTTTATAACAATGTTAGTATTGTGTGATTTTACATACATCAAGCTAACCATATGTATTTATAACAAGGTTAGTACTGTGTGGTTTTACACACATCAAGCTAAACGTATGACTTCATAACAATGTTAGTATTGTGTGGTTTTACATACACCAAACTAAACGTATGACTTTATAACAATGTTAGTATTGTGTGATTTTACATACATCTAGCTAAACCTAGGACATTATAACAATGTTAGTATTGTGTGGTTTTACATACATCAAGCTAAACGTATGACTTTATAACAATGTTAGTATTGTGTGGTTTTACATACATCAAGCTAAACGTATGACTTTATAACAATGTTAGTATTGTGAGATTTTACATACATCAAGCTAAACGTATGGCGTTAGAACAATGTTAGTATTGTGTGGTTTTACATACATCGGGCTAACCATATGATTTTATAACAATGTTAGTAATGTGTGATTTTACATACATCAAGCTAAACGTATGATGTTATAACAACGTTAGTACTGTGTGATTTTACATACACCAAGCTAAACGTATGACGTTATAACAATGTTAGTACTGTGTGATTTTACATACACCAAGCTAACCGTATGATTTTATAACAATGTTAATATTGTGTGGTTTTACATACATCAAGCTAAACGTATGACTTCATAACAATATCAGTACTGTATGGTTTTACATACATCAAACTAACCTATGACTTTATAACAATGTTAGTATTTCGTGGTTTTACACACATCAAGCTAACCCTATGACTTTATAACAATGTTAGTATTGTGTGCTTTTGCAGACATCAAGCTAAACGTATGACTTTATAACAATGTTAGTATTGTGTGGTTTTACATACATCAAGCTAAACGTATGACTTTATAACAATGTTAGTATTGTGTGGTTTTACTTACATCAAGCTAAACGTATGACTTTATAACAATATTGGTATTGTGTGGTTTTACATACATCAAGCTAAACGTATGACTTTATAACAATATTGGAATTGTGTGGTTTTACATACATCAAGCTAAACGTATGACTTTATAACAATGTTAGTATTGTGTGGTTTTACATACATCAAGCTAAACGTATGACTTTATAACAATGTTAGTATTGTGTGGTTTTACATACATCAAGCTAAACGTATGACTTCATAACAGTGTTAGTATTGTGTGGTTTTACATACACCAAGCTAAACGTATGACGTTATAGCAATGTTAGTACTGTGTGATTTTACATACACCAAGCTAACCGTATGATTTTATAACAATGTTAGTATTGTGTGGTTTTACATACATCAAGCTAAACGTATGACTTCATAACAATATCAGTACTGTGTGGTTTTACATACATCAAACTAACCTATGACTTTATAACAATGTTAGTATTTCGTGGTTTTACACACATCAAGCTAACCCTATAACTTTATAACAATGTTAGTATTGTGTGCTTTTGCATACATCAAGCTAAAAGTATGACTTTATAACAATGTTAGTATTGTGTGGTTTTACATACATCAAGCTAAACGTATGACTTTATAACAATGTTAGTATTGTGTGGTTTTACTTACATCAAGCTAAACGTATGACTTTATAACAATGTTAGTATTGTGTGGTTTTACATACATCAAGCTAAACGTATGACTTCATAACAATGTTAGTATTGTGTGGTTTTACATACATCAAATTAATCGTATGACTTCATACCAATGTTAGTACTGTGTGGTTTTACATACATCAAGCTAAACGTATGACTTTATAACAATGATAGTATTGTGTGGTTTTACATACATCAAGCTAAACGTATGACTTTATAACAATGTTAGTATTGTGTGGTTTTACATACATCAAGCTAAACGTATGACTTTAGAACAATATTAGTATTTTGTGGTTTTACATACATCAAGCTAAACGTATGACTTTATAACAATGTTAGTACTGTGTGGTTTTACATACATCAAGCTAAACGTATGACTTCATAACAATGTTAGTATTGTGTGGTTTTACATACACCAAGCGAACCGTATGACTTCATAACAATGTTAGTATTGTGTGGTTTTACATACATCAAGCTAAACGTATGACTTTATAACAATGTTAGTATTGTGTGGTTTTACATACATCGAGCTAACCATATGATTTTATAACAATGTTAGTATTGTGTGATTTTACATACATCAAGCTGACCATATGACCTCATAACAATGTTAGTACTGTGTGGTTTTACATACATCAAGCTAAACGTATGACGTTATAACAATGTTAGTACTGTGTGGTTTTACATACATCAAGCTAAACGTATGATGTTATAACAACGTTAGTATTGTGTGGTTTTACATACATCGAGCTAACCATATGATTTTATAACAATGTTAGTATTGTGTGATTTTACATACATCAAGCTGACCATATGACCTCATAACAATGTTAGTACTGTGTGGTTTTACATACATCAAGCTAAACGTATGACTTTATAACAATGTTAGTATTGTGTGGTTTTACATACATCAAGCTAAACCTAGGACATTATAACAATGTTAGTATTGTGTGGTTTTACATACATCGAGCTAACCATATGATTTTATAACAATGTTAGTATTGTGTGATTTTACATACATCAAGCTGACCATATGACTTCATAACAATGTTAGTATTGTGTGGTTTTACATACATCAAGCTAAACGTATGACTTTATAACAATGTTAGTATTGTGTGGTTTTACATACATCAAGCTAAACGTATGACTTCATAACAGTGTTAGTATTGTGTGGTTTTACATACACCAAGATAAACGTATGACGTTATAACAATGTTAGTACTGTTTGATTTTACATACACCAAGCTAACCGTATGATTTTATAACAATGTTAGTATTGTGTGGTTTTACATACATCAAGCTAAACGTATGACTTCATAACAATATCAGTACTGTGTGGTTTTACATACATCAAACTAACCTATGACTTTATAACAATGTTAGTATTTCGTGGTTTTACACACATCAAGCTAACCCTATAACTTTATAACAATGTTAGTATTGTGTGCTTTTGCATACATCAAGCTAAAAGTATGACTTTATAACAATGTTAGTATTGTGTGGTTTTACATACATCAAGCTAAACGTATGACTTTATAACAATGTTAGTATTGTGTGGTTTTACTTACATCAAGCTAAACGTATGACTTTATAACAATGTTAGTATTGTGTGATTTTACATACACCAAGCTAAACGTATGACGTTATAACAATGTTAGTACTGTGTGATTTTACATACACCAAGCTAACCGTATGATTTTATAACAATGTTAGTATTGTGTGGTTTTACATACATCAAGCTAAACGTATGACTTCATAACAATGTTAGTATTGTGTGGTTTTACATACATCAAATTAATCGTATGACTTCATACCAATGTTAGTACTGTGTGGTTTTACATACATCAAGCTAAACGTATGACTTTATAACAATGATAGTATTGTGTGGTTTTACATACATCAAGCTAAACGTATGACTTTATAACAATGTTAGTATTGTGTGGTTTTACATACATCAAGCTAAACGTATGACTTTAGAACAATATTAGTATTTTGTGGTTTTACATACATCAAGCTAAACGTATGACTTTATAACAATGTTAGTACTGTGTGGTTTTACATACATCAAGCTAAACGTATGACTTCATAACAATGTTAGTATTGTGTGGTTTTACATACACCAAGCGAACCGTATGACTTCATAACAATGTTAGTATTGTGTGGTTTTACATACATCAAGCTAAACGTATGACTTTATAACAATGTTAGTATTGTGTGGTTTTACATACATCGAGCTAACCATATGATTTTATAACAATGTTAGTATTGTGTGATTTTACATACATCAAGCTGACCATATGACCTCATAACAATGTTAGTACTGTGTGGTTTTACATACATCAAGCTAAACGTATGACGTTATAACAATGTTAGTACTGTGTGGTTTTACATACATCAAGCTAAACGTATGACTTCATAACAATGTTAGTATTGTGTGGTTTTACATACATCAAGCTAAACGTATGACTTCATAACAATGTTAGTATTGTGTGGTTTTACATACATCGAGCTAACCATATGATTTTATAACAATGTTAGTATTGTGTGATTTTACATACATCAAGCTAAACGTATGACTTTATAACAATGTTAGTATTGTGTGGTTTTACATACATCAAGCTAAACCTAGGACATTATAACAATGTTAGTATTGTGTGGTTTTACATACATCGAGCTAACCATATGATTTTATAACAATGTTAGTATTGTGTGATTTTACATACATCAAGCTGACCATATGACTTCATAAAAATGTTAGTATTGTGTGGTTTTACATACATCGAGCTAACCATATGATTTTATAACAATGTTAGTATTGTGCGATTTTACATACATCAAGCTGACCATATGACCTCATAACAATGTTAGTACTGTGTGGTTTTACATACATCAAGCTAAACGTATGACGTTATAACAATGTTAGTACTGTGTGGTTTTACATACATCAAGCTAAACGTATGACTTCATAACAATGTTAGTATTGTGTGGTTTTACATACATCAAGCTAAACGTATGACTTCATAACAATGTTAGTATTGTGTGGTTTTACATACATCGAGCTAACCATATGATTTTATAACAATGTTAGTATTGTGTGATTTTACATACATCAAGCTAAACGTATGACTTTATAACAATGTTAGTATTGTGTGGTTTTACATACATCAAGCTAAACCTAGGACATTATAACAATGTTAGTATTGTGTGGTTTTACATACATCGAGCTAACCATATGATTTTATAACAATGTTAGTATTGTGTGATTTTACATACATCAAGCTGACCATATGACTTCATAAAAATGTTAGTACTGTGTGGTTTTACATACATCAAGCTAAACGTATGACGTTATAACAATGTTAGCACTGTGTGGTTTTACATACATCAAGCTAAACGTATGACTTCATAAGAATGTTAGTATTGTGTGGTTTTACATATATCAAATTAATCGTATGACTTCATAACAATGTTAGTGTTGTGTGGTTTTACATACATCAAGCTAAACGTATGACTTCATAACAATGTTAGTATTGTGTGGTTTTACATACACCAAACTAACCGTATGACTTCATAACAATGTTAGTACTGTGTGGATTTCCATACATCAAGCTAAACGTATGACTTCATAACAATGTTAGTATTGTGTGGTTTTACATACATCAAGCTAAACGTATGACTTCATAACAATGTTAGTATTGTGTGGTTTTACATACATCGAGCTAACCATATGATTTTATAACAATGTTAGTATTGTGTGATTTTACATACATCGAGCTAACCATATGACTTTATAACAAGGTTAGTACTGTGTGGTTTTACATACACCAAACTAAACGTATGACTTTATAACAATGTTAGTATTGTGTGGTTTTACATACATCAAGCTAAACGTATGACTTTATAACAATGTTAGTATTGTGTGGTTTTACATACATCAAGCTAAACGTATGACTTTATAACAATGTTACTATTGTGTGGTTTTACATACATCAAGCTAAACGTATGACTTTATAACAATGTTAGTATTGTGAGATTTTACATACATCAAGCTAAACGTATGACGTTAGAACAATGTTAGTATTGTGTGGTTTTACATTCATCGGGCTAACCATATGATTTTATAACAATGTTATTAATGTGTGATTTTACATACATCAAGCTAAACGTATGATGTTATAACAATGTTAGTACTGTGTGATTTTACATACACCAAGCTAAACGTATGACGTTATAACAATGTTAATACTGTGTGATTTTACATACACCAAGCTAACCGTATGACTTTATAACAATGTTAGTATTGTGTGGTTTTACACACATCAAGCTAACCCTATGACGTTATAACAATGTTAGTACTGTGTGATTTTACATACACCAAGCTAACCGTATGACTTTATAACAATGTTAGTATTGTGTGGTTTTACATACATCAAGCTAAACGTATGACTTCATAACAATGTTAGTACTGTGTGATTTTACATACACCAAGCTAACCGTATGACTTTATAACAATGTTAGTATTGTGTGGTTTTACATACATCAAGCTAAACGTATGACTTCATAACAATATCAGTACTGTGTGGTTTTACATACATCAAACTAACCTATGACTTTATAACAATGTTAGTATTTCGTGGTTTTACACACATCAAGCTAACCCTATGACTTTATAACAATGTTAGTATTGTGTGCTTTTGCATACATCAAGCTAAACGTATGACTTTATAACAATGTTAGTATTGTGTGGTTTTACATACATCAAGCTAAACGTATGACTTTATAACAATGTTAGTATTGTGTGGTTTTACTTACATCAAGCTAAACGTATGACTTTATAACAATGTTGGTATTGTGTGGTTTTACATACATCAAGCTAAACGTATGACTTTATAACAATGTTGGTATTGTGTGGTTTTACATACATCAAGCTAAACGTATGACTTCATAACAATGTTAGTATTGTGTGGTTTTACATACATCAAATTAATCGTATGACTTCTTACCAATGTTAGTACTGTGTGATTTTACATACATCAAGCTAAACGTATGACTTTATAACAATGTTAGTATTGTGTGGTTTTACATACATCAAGCTAAACGTATGACTTCATGACAATGTTAGTATTGTGTGGTTTTACATACACCAAACTAACCGTATGACTTCTTAACAATGTTAGTACTGTGTGGTTTTACATACATCAAGCTAAACGTATGACTTTATAACAATGTTAGTTATGTGTGGTTTTACATACATCAAGCTAAACGTATGACTTTATAACAATGTTAGTATTGTGTGGTTTTACATACATCAAGCTAAACGTATGACTTTATAACAATGTTAGTACTGTGTGGTTTTACATACATCAAGCTAAACGTATGACTTCATAACAATGTTAGTATTGTGTGGTTTTACATACACCAAGCGAACCGTATGACTTCATAACAATGTTAGTATTGTGTGGTTTTACATACATCAAGCTAAACGTATGACTTTATAACAATGTTAGTATTCTGTGGTTTTACATACATCGAGCTAACCATATGATTTTATAACAATGTTACTATTGTGTGATTTTACATACATCAAGCTGACCATATGACTTCATAACAATGTTAGTACTGTGTGGTTTTACATACATCAAGCTAAACGTATGACGTTATAACAATGTTAGTACTGTGTGGTTTTACATACCTCAAGCTAAACGTATGACTTCATAACAATGTTAGTATTGTGTGGTTTTACATACATCAAGCTAAACGTATGACTTCATAACAATGTTAGTATTGTGTGGTTTTACATACATCGAGCTAACCATATGATTTTATAACAATGTTAGTATTGTGTGATTTTACATACATCAAGCTGACCATATGACCTCATAACAATGTTAGTACTGTGTGGTTTTACATACATCAAGCTAAACGTATGACGTTATAACAATGTTAGTACTGTGTGGTTTTACATACATCAAGCTAAACGTATGACTTCATAACAATGTTAGTATTGTGTGGTTTTACATACATCAAGCTAAACGTATGACTTCATAACAATGTTAGTATTGTGTGGTTTTACATACATCGAGCTAACCATATGATTTTATAACAATGTTAGTATTGTGTGATTTTACATACATCAAGCTAAACGTATGACTTTATAACAATGTTAGTATTGTGTGGTTTTACATACATCAAGCTAAACCTAGGACATTATAACAATGTTAGTATTGTGTGGTTTTACATACATCGAGCTAACCATATGTTTTTATAACAATGTTAGTATTGTGTGATTTTACATACATCAAGCTGACCATATGACTTCATAAAAATATTAGTACTGTGTGGTTTTACATACATCAAGCTAAACGTATGACGTTATAACAATGTTAGCACTGTGTGGTTTTACATACATCAAGCTAAACGTATGACTTCATAACAATGTTAGTATTGTGTGGTTTTACATACATCAAGCTAAACGTATGACTTCATAACAATGTTAGTTTTGTGTGGTTTTACATACATCGAGCTAACCATATGATTTTATAACAATGTTAGTATTGTGTGATTTTACATACATCAAGCTAAACGTATGACTTTATAACAATGTTAGTATTGTGTGGTTTTACATACATCTAGCTAAACCTAGGACATTATAACAAAGTTAGTATTGTGTGGTTTTACATACATCAAGCTCAACGTATGACTTTATAACAATGTTAGTATTGTGTGGTTTTACATACATCAAGCTAAACGTATGACTTTATAACAATGTTAGTATTGTGTGGTTTTACATACATCTAGCTAAACCTAGGACATTATAACAATGTTAGTATTGTGTGGTTTTACATACATCAAGCTAAACGTATGACTTTATAACAATGTTATTATTGTGTGGTTTTACATACATCGGGCTAACCATATGATTTTATAACAATGTTAGTATTGTGTGATTTTACATACATCAAGCTAAACGTATGATGTTATAACAATGTTAGTATTGTGTGATTTTACATACACCAAGCTAAACGTATGACGTTATAACAATGTTAGTACTGTGTGATTTTACATACACCAAGCTAACCGTATGATTTTATAACAATGTTAGTATTGTGTGGTTTTACATACATCAAGCTAAACGTATGACTTTATAACAATGTTAGTACTGTGTGATTTTACATACATCAAGCTAAACGTATGACGTTGACACACTTTAAACGTTAATTTCTTTGCGCTACAAGTTAATATATATTATTAACAAGTCGTCGTTTAACTTTGTGAATTTAGATAAAAAAATAAATAAGTAAAACTTCGAAATTTCGAGAAGAATCTAAACTAAACTGGTACAACACGATGTATTTCAGTTACCATTTGTGTTTCATCGTCTGTGTTCATTCTATCTTATGTAGGCACAGAGACGAGCCAAGAAGGATGAATATCCTTTAAGCTTGGATGTTGGTTGTGAGTCTGACACTCTGTTAACCACAGATGAGAGTGGATACCACATTCCCTGTAATTCTATTCGGAAAGATGTACCATTATTAGGCGTAACCACTAGAGAATTTCAGGGTTCAATGGCATGTCGAAACAGTGAAAGTAGAAACAAGCGGAGGTCAAAGTCTCATGTAATGGAAAACCGTTATAGGAGAGAGGGATCTTTCGGCAAGGGGGAATGTAAAACGACAGTTAGAAGATGGGGATTCATTGAAATTTCCAAATCTCCGAAGGACCAGGGATGTAGTCTTGTTTCTAGCAGAGACCCATCAAGATCCTCATCTCCAATGAAGCCTTCTCAGGAGAGTTATCATTTGTGGGAAACTTCTTCATCATCGTCTGCTGATGAGGCGTTGAAGAAACGCGCCGATAAGGATGAAGACGGATCGCATCTCGTGCTCCTCAGTGATTGTGTGCCACTTTCTGCTTCTGAGAGCTCTTTGGATGACCGTGCTCGCCACGAGGAGCTGGATCAAAGAGGCAAAGAGCGAATGAAGCGTCGCTCCAAAGTCCACCGAGATAAGTGTTATCTGGATGATCCAGACTCAGATCCAACTTCTTACCGAGAGAAGCATTTTCAGAAAAGTAAAAGAAGGAACTCTTCGGAATCGAGCAGTGACACCGAGAGTTTCCAGAAGGACCTGAATTGCGTATCGAAGCGCCGTTATAACCTGAAGGTACCCCATTCTGCGGAGAAGTCACTTCGACAAATAGCATCTGAGAGTGCTTTGAACGTGAGGAAAGGTGGCTCTGTAAGCTCTGACGTGAGTGACAACAGTGTCAATGAAAAAGTATGCAGTGACCAAAGCCTTTATTGTGGAATTCCCGAGATCTATCCTTGTGATGGAAGACTAGCAGTCCAGGAAGATTTCAAACACAAGCCAGATGTCGGATTTAGTCTATCAGGGACGGGGGATAGCTCCATATCCCCTGAAGATCATTCCCATTATTCTACTGATAAATCTTGTTCAGTGGATGAAGTAGATCAATTTGCAGGAGCACATATGAGAAGGAGCATTCCGTCAGTACTAATTGATTCCGTTGTCGACCACCAGAGGTCTGCTAGTGTATCTCTTTTGACCTCTGGTCACTACATAGTGGGCACTTCTTATCCAAGAAGAAATAACATCAAACCTGAACTTACTGTACCAGAAAATCAGCTTGGACTATACCCCTGTTCTCATGGGAAAACACGCAGTACCCACTCCCTGGACTTGCCCAGAGAAGAAACTGGTTGGACGGAACGGAGAGCATCTGCTCCAGAGGGCGAAAATATCCGGATAGTTATTGATGACGTGGACTCTAATCGAAGTGGTAGGTTAATAATAACTCTATACAGCTGCTATCCCTCTAGCGTATCTCTTCCAAATTAAATAACTCTATACAGCTGCTATCCTCTAGCGTATCTCTTCCAAATTAAATAACTCTATACAGCTGCCATCCCTCTAGCGTATCTCTTCCAAATTAAATAACTCTATACAGCTGCCATCCCTCTAGCGTATCTCTTCCAAATTAAATAACTCTATACAGCTGCCATCCCTCTAGCGTATCTCTTCCGAATTAAATAACTCTATACAGCTGCCATCCCTCTAGCGTATCTCTTCCAAATTAAATAACTCTATACAGCTGCCATCCCTCTATCGTATCTCTTCCAAATTAAATAACTCTATACAGCTGCCATCCCTCTAGCGTATCTCTTCCGAATTAAATAACTCTATACAGCTGCCATCCCCCTAGCGTATCTCTTCCAAATTAAATAACTCTATACAGCTGCCATCCCTCTAGCGTATCTCTTCCAAATTAAATAACTCTATACAGCTGCCATCCCTCTAGCGTATCTCTTCCAAATTAAATAACTCTATACAGCTGCCATCCCTCTAGCGTATCTCTTCCAAATTAAATAACTCTATACAGCTGCCATCCCTCTATCGTATCTCTTCCAAATTAAATAACTCTATACAGCTGCCATCCCTCTAGCGTATCTCTTCCAAATTAAATAACTCTATACAGCTGCCATCCTCTAGCGTATCTCTTCCAAATTAAATAACTCTATACAGCTGCCATCCCTCTAGCGTATCTCTTCCAAATTAAATAACTCTATACAGCTGCCATCCCTCTAGCGTATCTCTTCCAAATTAAATAACTCTATACAGCTGCCATCCCTCTAGCGTATCTCTTCCAAATTAAATAACTCTATACAGCTGCCATCCCTCTAGCGTATCTCTTCCAAATTAGGGACGACTAGCACAGATTGCTCTCCAATAACTTTACACAAAACTCAACAAACAAACATTTGTGCAAAAGTTATTACAGTTTGTGTTAATTAAATACTGTCGTATCAGTCAGTTCTTGAAGGAAGGAAAATTATTGTTAGAAGTCAGCTTTAGCTGTAGCAGTTAGATGTCAAATGGACTGTTTCTTATAGCACTGTGTGAGTTTTACGTTTAACAACTAGATGTCAAATGGACTCTTTCTTATAGCATCATCAAATCATTTCGTGCTGTTTTTGAGTTATAGTTAACAGAAGCAAACAAGACACTGTTTGGTTGACATTCAACTCAAGATCCACCTGTAGTGTCCAAGATGTACCCTTGGCTCTGTGGGTTCTGCAGTCCGTTGTTTGAACACAATTACTAAAAAAAATGCACAAAATACATTACATGTTCAGTCGGCCATTGTTCGTCGCTGTTTCCAAAACTATAATATTAAATCATATCCAACTATTTCAGACAATGAGAATATAGTCCTTACTGAACAAGGCTTGTGAACACAGAGGGTCCATCATGGGTTCAATGATATTATTTCCCGTACACCAAATTGTAAATGGCTGTCTCTTTTTGATTAAGCGCAACGCTACACAGTGGGCTATCTGTGTCCTACCCACTGCAGCTATCGGAACCAAGATTCTAGCGTTGTAAGTCCACAGACATATTGCTGTGCCACTGAGGGGCGTTGCTATACACCGCAGCTATCGGAACCAAGATTCTAGCGTTGTAAGTCCACAGACATATTGTTGTACCACTGAGGGGCGTTGCTATACACCGCAGTTATCGGTTGTAAGTCCACAAACATATTGCTGTGCCACTGAGAGTCATTGCTCTAGGGCGTCGCTTTTGTTTTATCGTAAAATTGCACAGTGGACTATCTGCACGTACCCCGCTGATACAGCGGCAAGTTTACGGAGTTACAGCGCTAAAATCAGGGGTTCGATTCTCCTTGGTGAACTCAGCATATAGCAGTGGCGGCGCCAGGATATTTTCGTTGAGGGGGAGGCTGAGGTAAACTGTGGAGGGGTTTCCCAAAATGCCATCAATATGAAGTATAGATGGTAAATTATAATAATGTAAATACCAAGGTACATTTCAGAAAGGTGTGCTATTTTGAACTGCGTTTTCAATGCAGTTTTCATTGGAAACTCATACTCTGATTAATAATTCATTATTACAAATTAGAAACTTCTGTTTATGAAAATATGCGTGTATGTAAATGAGGAAGCTCACCTAAATTCCGTCCAGTTGACCTTCACAGAAAGGCAGGTTTCTTCATATGTTCACATTATTCATACAGGTCAAACTGTGATTGTGATATTGTTCTTATTATCATAAGTGTGACAAGCCCCTGTTAAAATAATGTAACTACTACATTACATTAAATTAGGCACTTCTAAATAGCCCAATGACAATTTCAAAATTCATTCTAGAATTGTTTAGAAATATTATTTGGTCAGTTAACATGTAAGGTTATCTAATCATAAGTATAACATTAATTGGATTGTAAGTCACAATTTTAAGTGTATGCCACAATCATCAGTACAATTTTGGATGGCTGATACACAATGCAAAATGATCTCACAGAGGACACAACACTGGCTAAATGCTTCATAGTTTTGACCTATACACAATACACTTATACATGCATGCTATATTTTACTTTTCAATAAAAGATAAATGAAATTAATGGGTAAATACCTCTGAAACCTTTGGTTTATCAAGTAAAATCCCTGATGATCTGTTGTAACTTGAAATCAACATGGTTGTCTAATCTTCGTCAAAGCTCAAGATAGAATGGTATTACACAGGGAGCCACAATACAACACATGAGTTTCAGTGCATTCAGTATGTTGCTATGGGACGCATGTCACATACTTCCGTTTTAATGAAGACGTTGACTTCCACAGATCTATGTCTCTTTGATGTTAATTGTTAAGCAACAACGACGATTGTGTTTTCCATATTTTATGAATATATGTAGGTAACAATATTTGGGGGGCTGAAAGGGGCTTAGCTCATTTTGGGGTCTCATGACCCCTAAGCCCCCCTGGCGCCGCCACTGGCAGATAGCCCGATGTGGCTTTGCTATAAGAAAACACAAAGAAACACTATCTGCACTCAGCCGACAACGGTGAATCGTAACACGTATTTTAGTGTGTAAGCGTATCCTCCAGTCCGCTGGAGGACCTTTTTGTACAACTGCACTTTCATATGTTTAAAGTATGGATCCGACTGATCTGGCACCGGAAGTTTTTAATTCCTCTTGCCGGATCTGCATAAAAACTAAAATGAACATTCATATACGGGATAAATAATTTAAACGATATACGTGTATATTGCTGCTTGGACCTAATGGCTGAGAACAGTGGTTTTAATTAAAACGAGTTCAATAATTCGTTCTCAAGTTAATTGCGTGACCAATCATTTTTAATTACCTGCTTCCAGGAAGCGTGTCACTCTCAGGTCTAATCGGTTAACATACCTCTTGAATAGTAAATTACATGTAGCCTAGTTACATTTATCTGATGATGGTTTCCACCAAAACATGTCCAAATCTAAAACTTCCTGAGATATTTTTCTAACGTTACTGTGGAGAAGCTATGGAAACAAAATATGACATTCCAGTAAATACCAAATTTATTCAAAAACCAGGCACAAAACTGAGTTCTATACTATGTAAAAACTACACTGACAAACACCACACCAACATTATTTATAAAATACAATGTGATAACTGCCACGACTTCTATATTGGAGAAACAAGAAGAAAAATGGAACACAAAATGTCATCTTCACACGTTTTCAAACACTGCAAACTAAATAAACACAATATAATCATAGAAAACACCCACATACTAAATAAAGAAACAAACATAAACAAACGCAAAATTAAAGAAGCCTTACTTATACAACAACTCAAGCCTAAAAAAAGCAATAAAAAGGAACACCTTTATACCTATATTAATAAATATAATCAAATATCTAAGCACGCCCTCTACATTCTTACACTCAGTTACGCAACCCCTTCAAACATGTGGTCAGCTATCGGTCAGTTACCTCTTTCTTTCTTTGTGAACCTGACGATGACCAAAGAAGGACGGAACGCTGTTCGCTTCTCTACATAAAAAATTTCTCAACCCAAACCAACCGTCTTTACATATGTAATTGTGTGTTTGTCACCTTAGTTTTCGTTTTCTTGTTAACACTAGTTGTGTTTGTTTTAGTTAGTTTTGTTTTAGAATTTCGCGCAAAGCTACACGAGGGCTATCTGCGCTAGTCGTCGAAAAAACTTAAGAGTGTAAGACTAGAGGGAAGGCAGCTAATCATCATCACCCACCGCCAACTCTTGGGCTACTCTTTTACTAACGAATAGTGGGATTGACCGTCATATTATAACGCCCCCACGGCTGAAAAGTCGAGCATGTTTGGTGCGACGGGGATGCGAACCCGCGACCCTCAGATTATGAGTCACACGCCTTAACCCACCTGGCCATGCCGGGCCTCACACTAGTCGTGCTTTGTTACTTTTGTTTTTCCTCTTGTTAAGACTAATTGTGTTTTTGTTACCTTATGTTTCTTCTTCTTAAAACTAATTGTGTGTTTGTTAGATAAGTTGGTTTGTCACTTAACACTGTAAAGTAGCCTTGTAATTTAAATTGGTTTGTCATTTAACATGTTTGTTTCTTTTATATAAATAAAACATCTCGTAACAGAATCATCCATATCTCTGAAATTAATACGCGTTACGTATAAAAAGAAAGCCTGTACATCTGTTATATTAAGTAAGAGTGACATTTATTGTAAACTGTGTTATTTACTTTATGTAATGTCAATGTTTTCCTGTATATTTGTCCACATTTGTACAAGGGATATTTTAGATTTAAGACTCAAATGCTTATATTTACCATTTGTTATAATGACAGCTGTCAAAAATGAGACTTGTGGACACCATGAGGTGAAACTTCTTACGTTGAACCGGGATCCAAAGTTTCCAGGTAATTGTAATATGTATTAGATGTTAGAGTATATTATTTAAATTTGTTCTCCACACGTTAACCAAGTAACTACCAAACCTCATTAGGTATCCTTGAGATATCTCCAAGAGAACTAACTGTCTGAAAATGAAATAGTGAAATGTACTCGTGAATAGAGAGCTCTTAAAATGTACTTTTAGAAACACTACCTTCTACGATTTACAGGGTCCATTACTTGAAGATTGATTTCTAAGTTGCTTGTGGCTGGGGTTCGATCTTGGGTCAGTCTCTTTTAGAAATTCTACAGCTGATTTTATTGTTTTTTTAACTGGTTTGATGGATGAGTTAAACAGCATGCGTTGTGAAAACACTGGAGAAACAAAGATTAGACAATATAAGTTAGAACCAGGGACATGACACAAACACAAGACACTGAAATATCGAATAGTTACGAGTTTAAATCATCAAAATGTTCTTTCTTTCTTTATAGTAATTTCGCCATCAGAATATTGCGTAGAAATACTAACTCGTTTTTAAGGCAAAGTAAATAAAATCCAAACGAGTTCTTCATGTGAAGTTAAGCAGCTATTCAATGAAGTTCAAATTTCTAGCGGAGTTCATGACAAGACATTGCTGAAGAGAAACAGTGTATCATGTTATTGTGTCGCATGAAACATCTGTGAATGTTACACTTCTGAACCTAGGTTTAGTTAACGTGTATCAAAGGTTAGAAGGTGTAATATTAGCTGCTAAAATTCACGTCTTTTCCTTTACAGTTTTTAACATTTAACGTTCAAATCGTTTGTTTGTGAAACAGGAAGAAAAGCAAAAATAAACAGCACAACATCTCCGGTAATTGTATCTGGTATTCTGGTAGATATGGTGAAATCATTTAAACATTAGGGAAGTTAATGAATGGGTTTAGTCTCTTGTACTATTCTCAATATGGACTTATAGTTCGACTGCTGGACCTTACAACAAATCCAGTGTGTATTTTGTCTCACAATTTTTTGTCTTCAGTTTTTAGAGTTTTAAGGAAAAACATTTTAGTATGAATGTGGTTAATAGTCAATCTTAAGTTTAACAAAGATAACCTAGTAACAGTAAACCACACATCAAAAATACCAAGATAACCTAGTAACAGTAAACCACACATCAAAAATACCAAGATAACCTAGTAACAATAAACCACACTTCAAAAATACCAAGATAACCTAGTAACAGTAAACCACACATCAAAACACCAAGATAACCTAGTAACAGTAAACCACACATCAAAAAATACCAAGATAACCTAGTAACAATAAACCACACATCAAAACACCAAGATAACCTAGTAACAATAAACCACACATCAAAACATCAAGATAACCTTATCTCAATAAACCACACATCAAAACACCAAGATAACCTGGTAACAGTAAACCACACATCAAAACACCAAGATAACCTAGTAACAGTAAACCACACATCAAAAATACCAAGATAACCTAGTAACAATAAACCACACATCAAAACACCAAGATAACCTAGTCTCAATAAACCACACATCAAAACACCAAGATAACCTGGTAACAGTAAACCACAATCAAAACACCAATATAAACTAGTAACAGTAAACCACACATCAAAACACCAAGATAACCTAGTAACAATAAACCACACATCAAAACACCAAGATAACCTAGTAACAATAAACCACACATCAAAACACCAAGATAACCTAGTAACAGTAAACCACACATCAAAACACCAAGATAACCTAGTAACAGTAAACCACACATCAAAACACCAAGATAACCTAGTAACAATAAACCACACTTCAAAACACCAAGATAACCTAGTAACAATAAACCACACATCAAAACACCAAGATAACCTAGTAACAATAAACCACACATCAAAACACCAAGATAACCTAGTAACAATAAACCACACATCAAAACACCAAGATAACCTAGTAACAATAAATCCACACCTTGTCTTTAAAAATCAAAACACCAAGATAACCTAGTAACAATAAACCACACATCAAAACACCAAGATAACCTGGTAACAATAAACCACACTTCAAAACAACAAGATTACCTAGTAACAATAAACCACACATCAAAGCACCAAGATAACATAGTAACAAGAAATTACAAACAAATCACCAAGATAACCTTGTCTTAATAAACCACACATCAAAACACCAATATAACCTAGTAACAGTAAACCACACATCAAAACACCAATATAACCTAGTAACAATAAACCACACATCAAAACATCAAGATAACCTAGTAACAGTAAACCACACATCAAAACACCAATATAACCTAGTAACAGTAAACCACACATCAAAACATCAAGATAACCTAGTAACAGTAAACCACACATCAAAACATCAAGATAACCTAGTAACAGTAAACCACACATCAAAACACCAAGATAACCTAGTAACAATAAACCACACATCAAAACACCAAGATAACCTAGTAACAATAATCACGCATTAAAACACCAAGATAACCTGGTGACAGTAAACCACAATCAAAACAACAATATAAACTAGTAACAGTAAACCACACATCAAAACACCAATATAACCGAGTAACAGTAAACCACACATCAAAACACCAATATAACCTAGTATCAGTAAACCACACATCAAAACATCAAGATAACCTAGTAACAGTAAACCACACATCAAAACATCAAGATAACCTAGTAACAGTAAACCACACATCAAAACACCAAGTTAACCTAGTAACAATAAACCACACATCAAAACACCAAGATAACCTAGTAACAATAAACCACACATTAAAACACCAAGATAACCTGGTAAAAATAAACCACAATCAAAACACCAATATAACCTAGTAACAGTAAACCACACATCAAAACACCAAGATAACCTAGTAACAATAAACCACACCAACACAAGATAACCAGTCACAAGATAACCTAGTAACAAGATAACCTTGTAACAATAAACCAACTTCAAACACCAAGATAACCTAGTAACAATAAATCACACATCAAAACACCAAGATAACCTAATAACAAGAAATTACAAACAAATCACCAAGATAACCTTGTCTAAATAAACCACACATCAAAACATCAAGATAACCTAGTAACAATAAACCACACATCAAAACACCAAGATAACCTTGTAACAATAAACCACACATCAAAATCAAGATAACCTAGTAACAATAAAGCACACTTCAAAACAAGATAACCTAGTCACAATAAAGCACACTTCAAAACAACAAGATAACCTTGTAACAATAAACCACACTTCAAACATCAAGATAACCTAGTAACAATAAACCACACATCAAAACACCAAGATAACCTAGTAACAATAAACCACACATCAAAACACCAAGATAATCTGTGGATCCTGGAATCGAATCCTCTTCACCAAAAATCTTTCCCCTTCTACTGTAGATACGTTATAATGTGAAAAATAATGCTAATTTTTATTGAAAAATAATAACCCAAGAGTTGTCGGTGTTGTGTTAACTAAGTTCTTTCTCTCTAGTCTATCACGACTAAGTTATAGATGACTAGAGCAAATAGCCCTCTAGTAACTTTTTCCGAAATTCAAAACAAACATACATAAATAACCGCGTTGAAGTTTTATCGGTAATCGCTCTCTGAAGGTAAGTCTTGTGTATCTTACAGCCTTGGGCTCTCCTTTAACGTTAACCACGTTTTCCTTTCAACTTTGAAGGCAACAACAAGCGGTCGATGCGCATATGTTGCGAGTATCTTTGTTCATAACACGTGCATATTTTCTGAAAGGAAAAATCAATATGTTATGTATCAACTATCGCTAAGTATTAAACTTTAATGTAACAAAATGTAGCAGATGCTATCTGAAACATGTTGAAAATATATAACAACAATAGAATAACCAAACAAGACCACGACGCTGCTATCTACGCAGAAAATATTACTTTGAATATTTACAACAGCTAGAAGAGATCTGGTGATATATGATTACCTAAATATTAACCCTTGTTGGTATATTCTGTATGATCGAGTTGAATCTCTGCCCAGCCCTTACTGTCCACGTGATTCTTCAGCCAGAAGTATTGTTCTGTTACTTACGACTGTTATTATTTTAGTAAATGGTTCTCTCTACTGTATCAATGACATTTCTTTGAATAATTTTGTCTATTTGACTCGAGTTCATTTGGTGAACTTAATAGATATATGACATTTTCCACATATGATCTTTCCCAGTGGCACAGTGGATACAACACGACTTCGACACCTATGTTTAGAAGAGAACAGATGACCCATTGCGTTTCTTTTTGGTTAACTTCAAACTAACTTTACTTGATGGCACAGAATATACGTAATTTTTGGAATTCCTATCACTTTCAAATAAACTATACTTTTTGGTCTTCAATACCAAATATAAATACATTTATTTTCAAGTCCATTAAGGACATTTCTTGTGTTCCCTTTGACCTGATACAAACAAAAATGGTTTTACTGAAATAATAAAACAACAACCGGTCAATTGATATCGACTGAACTCACAGTCATTATCACAGTAATGTACAAAGGACTGAACTCAGTCATTATTATAGTAATGTACAGAGGACTGAACCCAGTCATTACTATAGTAATGTACAGAGGACTGAACTCAGTCATTATTATAGTAATGTACAGAGGACTGAACCCAGTCATTACTATAGTAATGTACAGAGGACTGAACTCAGTCATTACTATAGTAATGTACAGAGGACTGAACTCAGTCATTATTATAGTAATGTAGAGAGGACTGAACTCAGTCATTATTATAGTAATGTAGAGAGGACTGAACTCAGTCATTATTATAGTAATGTAGAGAGGACTGAACTCAGTCATTATTATAGTAATGTAGAGAGGACTGAACTCAGTCATTATTATAGTAATGTAGAGAGGACTGAACTCAGTCATTATTATAGTAATGTACAGAGGACTGAACTCAGTCATTATTATAGTAATGTACAGAGGACTGAACTCAGTCATTATTATAGTAATGTAGAGAGGACTGAACTCAGTCATTATTATAGTAATGTAGAGAGGACTGAACTCAGTCATTATTATAGTAATGTAGAGAGGACTGAACTCAGTCATTATTATAGTAATGTACAGAGGACTGAACTCAGTCACTACTATAGTAATGCACAGAGGACTGAACTCAGTCATTATTATAGTAATGTACAGAGGACTGAACTCAGTCATTACTATAGTAATGTACAGAGGACTGAACTCAGTCATTACTATAGTAATGTACAGAGGACTGAACTCACAGTCATTATTATAGTAATGTAGAGAGGACTGAACTCAGTCATTACTATAGTAATATAGAGAGGACTGAACTCAGTCATTACTGTGGTAATATACAGAGGACTGAACTCACAGTCATTATTATAGTAATGTAGAGAGGACTGAACTCAGTCATTATTATAGTAATGTACAGAGGACTGAACTCAGTCACTACTATAGTAATGCACAGAGAACTGAACTCAGTCATTACTATAGTAATGTACAGAGGACTGAACTCAGTCACTACTATAGTAATGCACAGAGGACTGAACTCAGTCACTACTATAGTAATGCACAGAGGACTGAACTCAGTCACTACTATAGTAATGCACAGAGAACTGAACTCAGTTATTACTATAGTAATGTACAGAGGACTGAACTCAGTCATTATGATAGTAATGTAGAGAGGACTGAACTCAGTCATTACTGTGGTAATGTAGAGAGGACTGAACTCACAGTCATTATTATAGTAATGTAGACAGGACTGAACTCACAGTCATTATGATAGTAATGTAGAGAGGACTGAACTCACAGTCATTATGATAGTAATGTAGAGAGGACTGAACTCACAGTCATTATGATAGTAATGTAGAGAGGACTGAACTCACAGTCATTATTATAGTAATGTACAGAGGACTGAACTCACAGTCATTATATAGTAATGTAGAGAGGACTGAACTCACAGTCATTATTATAGTAATGTACAGAGGACTGAACTCACAGTCATTATGATAGTAATGTAGAGAGGACTGATCTCACAGTCATTATGATAGTGATGTGGAGAGGACTGAATCCACAGTCATTATGATGGTGATGTGGAGAGGACTGAATCCACAGTCATTATGATATTGATGTGGAGAGGACTGAATCCACAGTCATTATGATAGTGATGTTGAGAGGACTGAATCCACAGTCATTATGATAGTGATGTTGAGAGGACTGAATCCACAGTCATTGTGATAGTTATGTGGAGAGAACCGAATCCACAGTCATTGTGATATTATATGGAGAAGGCCGAATCCACAGTCATTGTGATATTGATGTTTAGAGTACTGAATCCACAGTGATTATGATAGTGATGTGAATCCATAGTAATTCGGGCTTTTTATGGTAAATTAAGTCGTGTAACTAGTTTTTGTTGAATCTCTTATCAGGTGGACCTGTAAGGTTACTAACTTATTTTTACACTCAATTATGTTTTGTTCGACTTGAGTCACAAAAAATTGAAACAGATTCTCTTTCAGAAAAATTCAAAGTAAAATCGAAACGGAGACAGTTTCTCTAACCTTGTCTCCTCTCCTAATTTTGTCAGAAAACATTTTTCTTTCAAAGTGTTTATTTCTTTATTGACTTAAACTTCCTTAATATCTCTCACGTGATCTAAACTGTCTTTTTCCTTCTACATTAGTTGTTTTCGTGTGATATTTTAATTGTTTAGAAGTCATTGTTATCGCTAGGATTAAAATATAAATTATTGGATAAGCTGAAAGACGTCACGTTTGTTTAGTCAGAGGATTTGGAATGAAAGTGAATGGTGGGATGTACACTGATGATGGTCATTTATATGATGATGGTCATTTATATGATGATGGTCATTTGTATGATGATGGTCATTTGTATGATGATGGTCATTTGTATGATGATGGTCATTTATATGATGATGGTCATTTATATGATGATGGTCATTTATATGATGATGGTCATTTGTATGCTTGCATCGCTTGGACTGTTACTGGAGGACCGGCTGAGAAGAAGGGGATTAGGAAAGGTAATTTATCAATATGTAATACCTTTATCAGTGTGTAATACCTTTATCAGTATGTAATATCTTTATCAGTATGTAATACATTTATCAGTATGTAATACCTTTATCAGTGTGTAATACCTTTATCAGTATGTAATACTTTTATCAGTATGTAATACATTTATCAGTATGTAATACCTTTATCAGTATGTAATATCTTTATCAGTATGTAATACATTTATCAGTATGTAATACCTTTATCAGTATGTAATATCTTTATCAGTATGTAATACATTTATCAGTATGTAATACCTTTATCAGTATATAATACCTTTATCAGTATATAATACATTTATCAGTATGTAATACCTTTATCAGTGCATAATACCTTTATCAGTGTATAATACCTTTATCAGTACGTAATACCTTTATCAAATAATCCTTCGTAAATTTCTGATGTGATAGAAAATACTTTCATTGATTTCCAATTAGTCCTTCATGTATTCCTAGTCCGATGGATAGATTTCCTATATTTATAATCCGACAAATAATCCTTCATGGATTTCTAATTTGGCAACTGATCCTTCACGGATTTCTAATACTACAGGTAGCCGTTCCTAAATTTATAATCCAACAAATAGTCCTTCATGGATTCCTAGTCCAACAGATACCCTTCACGGTTACCGAATCAGTGACCAATGTCTGTGTGTTCTTGACAGGTGGATAGTATGAACACAGAAACCATGTATGTTGTATTGACCACACGGTCTGGTTTGTTCTTGACAGGTGGATAGTATGAACACAGAAACCATGTATGTTGTATTAACCACACGGTCTGGTTTGTTCTTGACAGGTGGATAGTATGAACACAGAAACCATGTTGTATTGACCACAGAGTCAGGTTTGTTCTTGACAGGTGGATCGTATGAACACAGAAACCATATTGTATTAACCACACAGTCTGGTTTGTTCTTGACAGGTGGATAGTATGAACACAGAAACCATATTGTATTAACCACACAGTCTGGTTTGTTCTTGACAGGTGGATAGTATGAACACAGAAACCATGTTGTATTGACCACACAGTCTGGTTTGTTCTTGACAGGTGGAAAGTATGAACACAGAAACCGTGTTGTATTGACCACAGAGTCTGGTTTGTTCTTTACAGGTGGATAGTATGAACACATTTTGTATTGACCACACAGTCTGGTTTGTTCTTGACAGGTGGATAGTATGAACACATGTTGTATTGACCACAGAGTCTGGTTTGTTCTTGACAGGTGGACAGTATGAACACAGAAACCATGTTGTATTGACCACAGAGTCTGGTTTGTTCTTGACAGGTGGATAGTATGAACACAGAAACCATGTTGTATTGACCACAGAGTCTGGTTTGTTCTTTACAGGTGGATAGTATGAACACAGAAACCGTGTTGTATTGACCACACAGTCTGGTTTGTTCTTGACAGATGGATAGTATGAACACATGTTGTATTGACCACACAGTCTGGTTTGTTCTTGACAGGTGGATAGTATGAACACATGTTGTATTGACCACACAGTCTGGTTTGTTCTTGACAGGTGGATAGTATGAACACATGTTGTATTGACCACACAGTCTGGTTTGTTCTTTACAGGTGGATAGTATGAACACATTTTGTATTGACCACACAGTCTGGTTTGTTCTTGACAGGTGGATAGTATGAACACATTTTGTATTGACAACACATTCTGGTTTGTTCTTGACAGGTGGATAGTATGAACACAGAAACCATGTTGTATTAACCACACAATCTGGTTTGTTCTTGACAAATGGACAGTGTGAACACAGAAACCGTGTTGTATTGACCACACAGTCTGGTTTGTTCTTGACAGGTGGATGGTATGAACACAGAAACCGTGTTGTATTAACCACACAATCTGGTTTGTTCTTGACAGGTGGATAGTATGAACACAGAAACCATGTTGTATTGACCACACAGTCTGGTTTGTTCTTGACAGGTGGATAGTATGAACACAGAAACCGTGTTGTATTGACCACACAGTCTGGTTTGTTCTTGACAGGTGGATAGTATGAACACATGTTATATTGATCACACAGTCTGGTTTGTTCTTGACAGGTGGATAGTATGAACACATTTTGTATTGACCACACAGTCTGGTTTGTTCTTGACAGGTGGATAGTATGAACACATGTTGTATTGACCACAGAGTCTGGTTTGTTCTTGACAGGTGGATAGTATGAACACAGAAACCATGTTGTATTGACCACAGAGTCTGGTTTGTTCTTGACAGGTAGATAGTATGAACACAGAAACCATGTTGTATTAACCACACAGTCTGGTTTGTTCTTGACAGATGGATAGTATGAACACATGTTGTATTGACCACACAGTCTGGTTTGTTCTTGACAGGTGGATAGTATGAACACATGTTGTATTGACCACACAGTCTGGTTTGTTCTTGACAGGTGGATAGTATGAACACATGTTGTATTGACCACACAGTCTGGTTTGTTCTTTACAGGTGGATAGTATGAACACATGTTGTATTGACGACACAGTCTGGTTTGTTCTTTACAGGTGGATAGTATGAACACAGAAACCGTGTTGTATTGACCACACAGTCTGGTTTGTTCTTGACAGATGGATAGTATGAACACATGTTGTATTGACCACACAGTCTGGTTTGTTCTTGACAGGTGGATAGTATGAACACATGTTGTATTGACCACACAGTCTGGTTTGTTCTTGACAGGTGGATAGTATGAACACATGTTGTATTGACCACACAGTCTGGTTTGTTCTTGACAGGTGGATAGTATGAACACATGTTGTATTAACCACACAGTCTGGTTTGTTCTTGACAGGTGGATAGTATGAACACATTTTGTATTGACCACACATTCTGGTTTGTTCTTAACAGGTGGATAGTATGAACACATTTTGTATTGACCACACATTCTGGTTTGTTCTTAACAGGTGGATAGTATGAACACAGAAACCGTGTTGTATTGACCACACAGTCTGGTTTGTTCTTGACAGTTGGATAGTATGAACACAGAAACCATGTTGTATTGACCACACAGTGTGGTTTGTTCTTGACAGGTGGATAGTATGAACACAGAAACCGTGTTGTATTAACCACACAATCTGGTTTGTTCTTGACAGGTGGATAGTATGAACACAGAAACCATGTTGTATTGACCACACAGTCTGGTTTGTTCTTGACAGGTGGATAGTATGAACACAGAAACCATGTTGTATTGACCACAGAGTCTGGTTTGTTCTTGACAGGTGGACAGTGTGAACACAGAAACCGTGTTGTATTGACCACACAGTCTGGTTTGTTCTTGACAGGTGGATAGTATGAACACAGAAACCATGTTGTATTGACCACACAGTCTGGTTTGTTCTTGACAGGTGGTTAGTATGAACACATGTTGTATTGACCACACAGTCTGGTTTGTTCTTGACAGGTGGATAGTATGAACACATGTTGTATTGATCACACAGTCTGGTTTGTTCTTGACAGATGGATAGTATGAACACATGTTGTATTGACCACACAGTCTGGTTTTTTCTTGACAGGTGGATAGTATGAACACATGTTGTATTGACCACACAGTCTGGTTTGTTCTTTACAGGTGGATAGTATGAACACATGTTGTATTGACCACACAGTCTGGTTTGTTCTTTACAGGTGGATAGTATGAACACATGTTGTATTGACGACACAGTCTGGTTTGTTCTTTACAGGTGGATAGTATGAACACAGAATCCGTGTTGTATTGACCACACAGTCTGGTAAATGTCTACGTAGCGAATATAGCTGTTTATTTAACACAGGTGTAATGAATCATCTCAGCGTGGCTGATTAAGATAGGGGTCGACATGAGATTACTTACTAATGGTGGACAACCACGTTAGGTTACTTACTAATTGTGGACACCTACGTTAGGTTGCTTAGTAATGGTGGACAACCACGTTAGGTTACTTAGTAATGGTGGGCACCTACGTTAGGTTACTTACTAATTGTGGACACCTACGTTAGGTTACTTAGTAATGGTGGGCACCTACGTTAGGTTGCTTAGTAATGGTGGACGCCTACGTTAGGTTGCTTAGTAATGGTGGACGCCTACATTAGGTTACTTAGTAATGGTGGACGCCTACGTTAGGTTGCTTAGTAATGGTGGACGCCTACGTTAGGTTGCTTAGTAATGGTGGACGCCTACGTTAGGTTGCTTAGTAATGGTGGACGCCTACGTTAGGCTACTTAATAATGGTGGACGCCTACGTTAGGTTGCTTAGTAATGGTGGACGCCTACGTTAGGTTACTTAGTAATGGTGGACGCCTACGTTAGGTTGCTTGGTAATGGTGGACAACTGTGCTAGGCTACTTAGTAATGGTGGACGCCTACGTTAGGTTACTTGGTAATGGTGGACAACTGTGCTAGGATACTTAGTAATGGTGGACACCAACGTTAGGTTGCTTGGTTATGGTGGACAACTAGGTTTTTGTTTTTCTCAAACCTCTAATATAAAACTGTCACACACTCCATTGTCTCCATGGTTTGTTACAACGACATCAACAACGGTCTTCCATTGCAGGATATTTGACAACAGGTGGCACTAACGTTGCAGGGATGTATGGCTGTGGCAGTAAATTATTATAATCATTAATCAGGTCAGGAACATCTATACATAAGTGACTGGTAACTACCAGTTTGTACTTTTATTCATTCAGACGCTAATGTGGAACATATCACATCAGCTACCAGAAACCCTGTTGTAGTGTTAGATGTGTTTGTAAAACGTACAGTTATATTACCGTCCATCAGTTCACTGTTCTCTCCAATTGTCAAACATTTCAAGTATTAATTACCCAAAACAAGGAGGTCTTGGAGTAGGAACACAGAAGTTTTTATGTTTTATCTCAGGAGACCGGATACTGAAATGGAACGGTGTCTCACTAGTAGACAAGAGCTACGAAGAGGTGTCTGCCGTTATTCAACAAACAAAAGAAATGGTTGAAATCCTTGTAGAAAAAGTCGCATGGAAGTAAGTCATAATTCGATACTGACAGTGTAACTAGGATATCAACTAACACATTGGATTTAATTAAAACAGCAAGTAACGACAGTATAACTAGGATATCAACTAACACATTGGATCTAATTAAAACAGCAAGTAACGACAGCATAAGTAGGATATCAACTAACACATTGGATCTAATTAAAACAGCAAGTAACGACAGCATAAGTAGGATATCAACTAACACATTGGATCTAATTAAAACAGCAAGTAACGACAGCATAAGTAGGATACCAACTAACACATTGGATCTAATTAAAACAGCAAGTAACGACAGTATAAGTAGGATATCAACTAACACATTGGATCTAATTAAAACAGCAAGTAACGACAGCATAAGTAGGATACCAACTAACACATTGGATCTAATTAAAACAGCAAGTAACGACAGCATAAGTAGGATATCAACTAACACATTGGATCTAATTAAAACAGCAAGTAACGACAGTATAAGTGGGATATCAACTAACACATTGGATCTAATTAAAACAGCAAGTAACGACAGCATAAGTAGGATATCAACTAACACATTGGATCTAATTAAAACAGCAAGTAACGACAGCATAAGTAGGATATCAACTAACACATTGGATCTAATTAAAACAGCAAGTAACGACAGCATAAGTAGGATATCAACTAACACATTGGATCTAATTAAAACAGCAAGTAACGACAGCATAAGTAGGATACCAACTAACACATTGGATCTAATTAAAACAGCAAGTAACGACAGTATAAGTAGGATATCAACTAACACATTGGATCTAATTAAAACAGCAAGTAACGACAGCATAAGTAGGATATCAACTAACACATTGGATCTAATTAAAACAGCAAGTAACGACAGCATAAGTAGGATATCAACTAACACATTGGATCTAATTAAAACAGCAAGTAACGACAGTATAAGTGGGATATCAACTAACACATTGGATCTAATTAAAACAGCAAGTAACGACAGCATAAGTAGGATATCAACTAACACATTGGATCTAATTAAAACAGCAAGTAACGACAGTATAAGTGGGATATCAACTAACACATTGGATTTAATTAAAACAGCAAGTAACGACAGTATAAGTAGGATATCAACTAACACATTGTATCTCATTAAAACAGCAAGTAACGACAGTATAAGTAGGATATCAACTAACACATTGGATCTAATTAAAACAGCAAGTAACGACAGCATAAGTAGGATATCAACTAACACATTGGATTTAATTAAAACATCAAGTAACGACAGTATTAGTAGGATATCAACTAACACATTGGATTTCATTAAAACAGCATGTAACGACAGTATAAGTGGGATATCAACTAACACATTGGATCTAATTAAAACAGCAAGTAACGACAGTATAAGTAGGATATCAACTAACACATTGGATCTAATTAAAACAGCAAGTAACGGCAGTATAAGTAGGATATCAACTAACACATTGGATTTAATTAAAACAGCAAGTAACGACAGTATAAGTAGGATATCAACTAACACATTGGATCTAATTAAAACAGCAAGTAACGACAGCATAAGTAGGATATCAACTAACACATTGGATCTAATTAAAACAGCAAGTAACGACAGCATAAGTAGGATATCAACTAACACATTGGATCTAATTAAAACAGCAAGTAACGACAGTATAAGTAGGATATCAACTAACACATTGGATTTAATTAAAACAGCAAGTAACGACAGTATAAGTAGGATATCAACTAACACATTGGATCTAATTAAAACAGCAAGTAACGACAGCATAAGTAGGATATCAACTAACACATTGGATTTAATTAAAACAGCAAGTAACGACAGTATAAGTAGGATATCAACTAACACATTGGATTTAATTAAAACAACAAGTAACGACAGCATAAGTATGATATCAACTAACACATTGGATTTAATTAAAACAGCAAGTAACGACAGCATAAGTAGGATATCAACTAACACATTGGATTTAATTAAAACAGCAAGTAACGACAGCATAAGTAGGATATCAACTAACACATTGGATTTAATTAAAACAGCAAGTAACGACAGCATAAGTAGGATATCAACTAACACATTGGATTTAATTAAAACAGCAAGTAACGACAGCATAAGTAGGATATCAACTAACACATTGGATCTAATTAAAACAGCAAGTAACGACAGTATAAGTAGGATATCAACTAACACATTGGATCTAATTAAAACAGCAAGTAACGACAGCATAAGTAGGATATCAACTAACACATTGGATCTAATTAAAACAGCAAGTAACGACAGTATAAGTAGGATATCAACTAACACATTGGATTTAATTAAAACAGCATGTAACGACAGTATAAGTAGGATATCAACTAACACATTGGATTTAATTAAAACTGCAAGTAACGACAGTATAAGTAGGATATCAACTAACACATTGGATTTAATTAAAACAGCAAGTAACGACAGCATAAGTAGGATATCAACTAACACATTTGATCTAATTAAAACAGCAAGTAACGACAGCATAAGTAGGTTATCAACTAACACATTGGATTTAATTAAAACAGCAAGTAACGACAGCATAAGTAGGATATCAACTAACACATTGGATTTAATTAAAACAGCAAGTAACGACAGCATAAATAGGTTATCAACTAACACATTGGATCTAATTAAAACAGCAAGTAACGGCAGCATAAGTAGGTTATCAACTAACACATTGGATCTAATTAAAACAGCAAGTAACGGCAGTATAAGAAGGATATCAACTAACACATTGGATCTAATTTAAACAGCAAGTAACGACAGTATAAGTAGGATATCAACTAACACATTGGATCTAATTAAAACAGCAAGTAACGACAGCATAAGTAGGATATCAACTAACACATTGGATCTAATTAAAACAGCAAGTAACGACAGCATAAGTAGGATATCAACTAACACATTGGATCTAATTAAAACAGCAAGTAACGACAGTATAAGTAGGATATCAACTAACACATTGGATCTAATTAAAACAGCAAGTAACGACAGCATAAGTAGGATATCAACTAACACATTTGATTTATTTAAAACAGCAAGTAACGACAGCATAAGTAGGATATCAACTAACACATTGGATCTAATTAAAACAGCAAGTAACGACAGCATAAGTAGGATATCAACTAACACATTGGATTTAATTAAAACAGCAAGTAACGACAGTATAAGTATGATATCAACTAACAAATTGGATTTAATTAAAACAGCAAGTAACGACAGCATAAGTAGGATATCGACTAACAAATTGGATTTAATTAAAACAGCAAGTAACGACAGCATAAGTAGGATATCAACTAACACATTGGATCTAATTAAAACGACAATTATAAAATATACAGTTAATATAACCAGAACGACAAGCACTCCATATACAGTTAATATAACCAGAATGACAAGGATAAAATATACAGTTAATGTGACTAGAACGACATGGATAAAATATACAGTTAATATAACCAGAATGACAAGGATAAAATTTACAGTTAATGTGACTAGAATGACATGGATTGAATACACAGTTAATGTTCTAGTCAAAATGTATTTACAATGTTATTTGATATAAATGTAATAAATATTGATTCTCTTGTCAAATGAGATTTTCTAACATTATTAAAATATTACTCAGAATTAAAATGCTTATTTAAATAAAGCCTGAAGTTACACTTATTTATTATATACTTTTCTGCCTTGAACTGTATTTATCTAATCTTTAGAAAGAGCTTATGTATATTATATGTCTTTTGTAGGACCTTAAGCGACCAGTTAGGAAGTTTTTCTACTCCTGAAATGAAAGGTAAGTTCCAATATTATTATTCATATAACGTTGACAAACACTGACGTAAGGTCTACACATTTCTTGGCTTGTTACATACGAGTTAGGTGTAATTTTCTGCATCGCCACATCAGAATTGTTAGATCATTCTCGCTTGTCTGATTTAGCTGGTTTTTCTCGCTCTAATTCATCGTTTAACAGAGCACGGCGTTTTAACAGAACATCTAGTGACTTTTGAACTCTGACAATCTGTGTGTAGGTTTTACGAATATCGTTTGTACTACTCTGTGAACAAGTAGTTATACATTTCGCTGTACGTCTGTTTGTAGGTTGTTTTCATATCTGTTTGTGTGTTTGCAAGTTTGTAAATTTGTTTTTATGTTTGAAAGGTGTTTGTACATCTGTTTGTATGTTTGTATAACTGTTTATGTTAACCTCTAAACACATGATTCATAAGCTGTGAGTGAGAATACCGTTCATACACTTCAAGACATTTAAACATATGTATAGATATCTGCCAAACTTACGTATATATAATTATCAAACGTTGATATATATATATATATTGATACACGTACAAATATACTAATGTGTATAGTTTCACTAATGTCACCTTTTCTCTCCGTCTAGCAGTGATGAACCATGAGGTCCACATATAATGAGACTGAAACCAACTTTTCACTTTCATCATAACATATTCCATGTTGATACGTTAGGTGTCCGATTTACCATACGTTCGGTATTCATTATTTTAATAGGGATAGCTTCGTGAAAGAATATAATAAGTCTGTTTATATTATACAGATAATGGTTCTGAAGAAACTGTTCGTGCGATTTCTCCTACCAGAAGGAAGTTACCAAAAACTCCTGTAAGTTCTATATTTGTATGAATCTACATGCATGCGTATAGACAGAAAATATTCTACCAAAGTCATACATACATAAAGGAATGAAAAGACGACAGCTGACACTTTATTTAAATGTAATAATTCCAAAAGTAAAATGTTTATTTTTGACTAATATTATCTAAACAGGGTTGGAATTACTTCATTATCTCGTTAGTTTGTGAAATAGTGACATCAGTTAGGAGAATATTAGACACAAATTAAACCACTTTACTTAGACTTTAGTGTTGTTACTATACTAAACCTCGTTAGTGGAGATTGACTGTCACTCGTATAACGTAGCACAGCCTTTCCAACATTTGGTCAGAAACGTTAACCACTAGGCTTTGCTTGGGTCATACAGTACGACCAGAGTCATTAAGGCGATTCACGATTAAGTGTAATAATAATAATAAGAGGATGTGACTGTCTATGTGTGTATTTGTGACTGCTATAACTCCAAGAAAAAAAATCCTAGGAACCTGAAATTTTGCATACTCACTGAATAGACCCTGAGGGTGTGCACCTGGGTATTATTACTTATCTTACCCAGGTACATTTTTTTAATGAGGCAAGCTAGTGAAAAAGAAACACATAGAAAAGAAGTAGTTCTTAATACAACAACTTCTACTATGTAGAAAAGCCACTGCATTTGGGTAACAATGCGCTACAAGAATGGCTTTTATATCATGTTGCTTTACAATAAAAATATAACCCGATACTGTTGTTAAGAGACTGTGTGCTGGAAGTATAAAATCAAATGTATAAACTATAGAAATAAGACTCTGTTATATAAATAGATTTGTTTCTAATTGTTATTTTTTTAACTTTAAAATCCAAGAAGAGGTTAGATTACCTGGGTAAATACGTAAAGAGGTAATAAAGATGTATGGGTTATAAGTTTATGTGTGTTTGTGTTTTTCTTATAGCAAAGCCACATAGGCTATCTGCTGAGCCCACCGAGGGGAATCGAACCGCTGATTTTAGCGTTGTAAATCCGTAGACATACCGCTGTACTAGCGGGGGGTTATAAGTTTATGCCAAAATTGGTTCAGAAAACACACACTGATATAGTCATTTAGAATAGATCAACCTAATAATCCGAGAGAAGTCGGGTGCTTTAGCTGGATTAGAATATAATTTTAATTAGACGTGAAAGGAAAGCTTAATAATTCGAAGTGAATATAATGTATTTAGCCGAGCGAGTCACAAATCGGACGTATTTTTAATTACTTAAATTTGGTGTTCGATTCTCGTTTGTATAACTTATGCTAAGTTCAAAGTAACTGTTTACTAAAGTAATACGTAGACGAGATTTCTCAGCGTGATGATTACCGTCAGGTTTTTGTGTTCGCCTGTAGTGCTGCAAATTGAAAGATTCAAGATCCGAGCCCGCTATATGTTGCTAAATACGCTACGTATATGTAGCTATAGCCACGTTATAGAGGTGACAGTCAATTTCTGCTGCTCTTGTTTTTCCTCTTCTCAGTAGGTTGATGTCACTAGCCTGGAAGTTGAGGTCAGAGGTTATAGTCTAAGAAGTCGAATAAATAAAATATGTTAAGGAAACAAGCTAGTATATAACGCAGTGCACGTACAATGTTTACAGTAATCTATCAGTCTGATGTTTTACTTCCGTAATGAGAAATAAATGTTTATTTAACAATTCGTAAATAATTCACATATTTAAGATTCTGTATTTATTAAACTTCTACTTAATTGGCTGTTACATTCTTAATAAAACTGCGAATGAAACCTTGGAAAGCGTAATTAATTCAAGTAAAACTAACACTAAATCGTCACCAAGCGACGATACTTATGACGTATGTAAGGATTTTTTATCTATATTTATTATGAGTTTTTTTTCTTCTGTTTAAGGTGATGCATGTTAGTCCTAGTCAGAGAGAGATAAGAGTTCAGATCTGTTTCGATCAGAATCAGAGTAACTTGGCAGTTACCCTTCTTTCCGCAAGAGGTCTCAGGCGTCGAAGATCCACTTCTGGAAGCTTACCTCGTGCCTACGCAAAACTTCGACTAGTGCCTCCCTCGTAAGTATACAAATAAATTGATCGAATTTCGTGAATAACCCATTACTAAATATCAAATAAACGACTAAAGAGATCCTAAGTTGGAAATAATATACGAAGTAAATAATTAATCCAATTTTATTAAAGGAGAAATAAAACAAGACAGCACCGTAATATTTCATAAATGCGCCGATAGGGTAAAAAAATTAAATTGTACTTTAAACAAGACAGAAAAAAAAATCATTAAATAAGTCAGATAACCTATTAACTTTATATTGGTACAACACGTCCTCTGGTATCTATGTTTGGTATCAAAATTAACTTTATTTTACCCTGTATATTAAGGGCCTGAATTTTGAAAATGACTGATTTTTGAAAATTGTAGTAGATATAAAATATCTCTAAAAATTAGGAATAAAAGTTATTTACTAATTGTAATCAGTCTGTCTGAATAATAGGATGAGTCATATAATCTGAGATTAGCTGTTCTTCTTTCTAGCGGATTCGAAACGGTAAAAACTCACGTAGCGGAACCTGGAGAAAATCCGGAATGGAACGAGCTTTTCATATATCCTTCAATCTCGGCCAAAGAGGTAAGACTGACCACAAACAGGTCAAAGTCGGTAGACATACTGCCCACATAGGGAATGTCATGGTTGAAATATCTGTGAACGTATTGCATGAGAGGACAGGAACTATGATTTCTTGTACCATTTATCCTTCAATCTCGGCCAAAAAGGTAAGACTGACCACAAATAGGTCAAGGTCGGTGGACATACTGCCAACATAGGGAATGTCATGATTTCTTGTACCAGAAGGTTGCCAAGTTAAATCTGTGAGTTCTGTTGGAATGTTTCGTTTGTCTGTTGTTTTTAAACACAAAGCTATACAATGAGTTTTCTGTTCTGTGCCGACCATGGGTATCGAACCCCGATTTTTAGAGTACTGAGGCAGTGGACGGTGGCTGGTCGAAAATATTACAAAGTTACTTGTTTAAGTTATAATATTAAATGTTGCAAAATTAAAAAAAACCCATGGGAGAAAAGTGTGGGGGAAGAATATTTAATTATTACCCCCCCGAAACTCAATGGTAAATTATAGACTTCATAACACAAAATTCTGGTTTCGATACTTGCGGCGGACAAATATAATACAGTGCATTCACCAACAAACAAAATATGTTACTAGCGTCAAATACCTGACCTAGGGGCAGGGTTCAAGGTCTTCTGCATCAGAGAGGACCCAAGTGCACCTCAGACTCATCAACAGGTTTTATAGCCTAAGAGGGGATCACCCCATAATATACACCCAGTTAGGGCACTCGCCCGCGGTATAGAGCACGTGCGGTAAAGATTACTCCAGGTACCTAGTGGAAAGGTTTATAACCAAACATTTAATCATGACGACATCACCTAAAGTTGTTGTGTTATATATCTAGACTAACATATCAAGTATCCAAACATCACCTGAATTTATGTTATATATCTAGACTAACATATCAAGTATCCAAACATCACCTCAATTTATGTTATATATCTAGACTAACATATCAAGTGTCCAAACATCACCTGAAGTTGTTGAGTTATATATCTAGACTAACATATCAAGTATCCAAACATCACCTGAAGTTGTTGTGTTATATATCTAGACTAACATATCAAGTGTCCAAACATCACCTGAAGTTATGTTATATATCTAGACTAACATATCAAGTATCCAAACATCACCTGAAGTTATGTTATATATCTAGACTAACATATCAAGTATCCAAACATCACCTGAAGTTGTTGTGTTATATATCTAGACTAACATATCAAGTGTCCAAACATCACCTGAAGTTCTTATGTTATATATCTAGACTAACATATCAAGTGTCCAAACATCACCTGAAGTTATGTTATATATCTAGACTAACATATCAAGTGTCCAAACATCACCTGAAGTTGTTGTGTTATATATCTAGACTAACATATCAAGTGTCCAAACATCACCTGAAGTTGTTGTGTTATATATCTAGACTAACATATCAAGTATCCAAACATCACCTGAAGTTATATTATATATCTAGACTAACATATCAAGTGTCCAAACATCACCTGAAGTTGTTGTGTTATATATCTAGACTAACATATCAAGTGTCCAAACATCACCTGAAGTTGTTGTGTTATATATCTAGACTAACATATCAAGTGTCCAAACATCACCTGAAGTTGTTATGTCATATATCTAGACTAACATATCAAGTATCCAAACATCACCTGAAGTTATGTTATATATCTACACTCACATATCAAGTATCCAAACATCACCTGAAGTTGTTATGTTATATATCTAGACTAACATATCAAGTATCCAAACATCACCTGAAGTTGTTGTGTTATATATCTAGACTAACATATCAAGTGTCCACACATCACCTGAAGTTGTTATGTCATATATCTAGACTAACATATCAAGTGTCCAAACATCACCTGAAGTTGTTATGTTATATATCTAGACTAACATATCAAGTGTCCAAACATCACCTGAAGTTGTTATGTCATATATCTAGACTAACATATCAAGTATCCAAACATCACCTGAAGTTATGTTATATATCTAGACTAACATATCAAGTGTCCAAACATCACCTGAAGTTGTTGTGTTATATATCTAGACTAACATATCAAGTGTCCAAACATCACCTGAAGTTGTTGTGTTATATATCTAGACTAACATATCAAGTGTCCAAACATCACCTGAAGTTGTTATGTCATATATCTAGACTAACATATCAAGTATCCAAACATCACCTGAAGTTATGTTATATATCTAGACTAACATATCAAGTATCCAAACATCACCTGAAGTTGTTATGTTATATATCTAGACTAACATATCAAGTGTCCAAACATCACCTGAAGTTGTTGTGTTATATATCTAGACTAACATATCAAGTGTCCACACATCAGCTGAAGTTGTTATGTCATATATCTAGACTAACATATCAAGTGTCCACACATCACCTGAAGTTGTTATGTCATATATCTAGACTAACATATCAAGTGTCCACACATCACCTGAAGTTGTTATGTCATATATCTAGACTAACATATCAAGTGTCCAAACATCACCTGAAGTTGTTGTGTTATATATCTATACTAACATATCAAGTGTCCAAACATCACCTGAAGTTGTTATGTCATATATCTAGACTAACATATCAAGTGTCCAAACATCACCTGAAGTTGTTGAGTTATATATCTAGACTAACATATCAAGTATCCAAACATCACCTGAAGTTGTTGTGTTATATATCTAGACTAACATATCAAGTGTCCAAACATCAACTGAAGTTATGTTATATATCTAGACTAACATATCAAGTGTCCAAACATCACCTGAAGTTGTTATGTTATATATCTATACTAACATATCAAGTGTCCAAACATCACCTGAAGTTGTTATGTTATATATCTAGACTAACATATCAAGTGTCCAAACATCACCTGAAGTTGTTGAGTTATATATCTAGACTAACATATCAAGTGTCCAAACATCACCTGAAGTTGTTGAGTTACATATTTAGACTAACATATCAAGTATCCAAACATCACCTGAAGTTGTTGTGTTATATATCTAGACTAACATATCAAGTGTCCAAACATCACCTGAAGTTGTTATGTTATATATCTAGACTAACATATCAAGTGTCCAAACATCACCTGAAGTTATGTTATATATCTATACTAACATATCAAGTGTCCAAACATCACCTGAAGTTGTTATGTTATATATCTAGACTAACATATCAAGTGTCCAAACATCACCTGAAGTTGTTGTGTTATATATCTAGACTAACATATCAAGTGTCCAAACATCACCTGAAGTTGTTGTGTTATATATCTAGACTAACATATCAAGTATCCAAACATCACCTGAAGTTATGTTATATATCTAGACTAACATATCAAGTGTCCAAACATCACCTGAAGTTGTTGTGTTATATATCTAGACTAACATATCAAGTGTCCAAACATCACCTGAAGTTGTTGTGTTATATATCTAGACTAACATATCAAGTGTCCAAACATCACCTGAAGTTGTTATGTCATATATCTAGACTAACATATCAAGTATCCAAACATCACCTGAAGTTATGTTATATATCTAGACTCACATATCAAGTATCCAAACATCACCTGAAGTTGTTATGTTATATATCTAGACTAACATATCAAGTATCCAAACATCACCTGAAGTTGTTGTGTTATATATCTAGACTAACATATCAAGTGTCCACACATCACCTGAAGTTGTTATGTCATATATCTAGACTAACATATCAAGTGTCCACACATCACCTGAAGTTGTTATGTCATATATCTAGACTAACATATCAAGTGTCCACACATCACCTGAAGTTGTTATGTCATATATCTAGACTAACATATCAAGTATCCAAACATCACCTGAAGTTATGTTATATATCTAGACTAACATATCAAGTGTCCAAACATCACCTGAAGTTGTTGTGTTATATATCTAGACTAACATATCAAGTGTCCAAACATCACCTGAAGTTGTTGTGTTATATATCTAGACTAACATATCAAGTGTCCAAACATCACCTGAAGTTGTTATGTCATATATCTAGACTAACATATCAAGTGTCCAAACATCACCTGAAGTTATGTTATATATCTAGACTAACATATCAAGTATCCAAACATCACCTGAAGTTGTTATGTTATATATCTAGACTAACATATCAAGTATCCAAACATCACCTGAAGTTGTTGTGTTATATATCTAGACTAACATATCAAGTGTCCAAACATCACCTGAAGTTGTTATGTTATATATCTAGACTAACATATCAAGTGTCCAAACATCACCTGAAGTTGTTATGTTATATATCTAGACTAACATATCAAGTGTCCAAACATCACCTGAAGTTGTTATGTTATATATCTAGACTAACATATCAAGTGTCCAAACATCACCTGAAGTTGTTGTGTTATATATCTAGACTAACATATCAAGTGTCCAAACATCACCTGAAGTTGTTATGTTATATATCTAGACTAACATATCAAGTGTCCAAACATCACCTGAAGTTGTTGAGTTATATATCTAGACTAACATATCAAGTATCCTAACATCACCTGAAGTTGTTGTGTTATATATTTAGACTAACATATCAAGTGTCCAAACATCAACTGAAGTTATGTTATATATCTAGACTAACATATCAAGTGTCCAAACATCACCTGAAGTTGTTATGTTATATATCTATACTAACATATCAAGTGTCCAAATATCACCTGAAGTTGTTATGTTATATATCTAGACTAACATATCAAGTGTCCAAACATCACCTGAAGTTGTTGAGTTATATATCTAGACTAACATATCAAGTATCCAAACATCACCTGAAGTTGTTGAGTTACATATTTAGACTAACATATCAAGTATCCAAACATCACCTGAAGTTGTTGTGTTATATATCTAGACTAACATATCAAGTGTCCAAACATCAACTGAAGTTATGTTATATATCTATTCTAACATATCAAGTATCCAAACATCACCTGAAGTTATGTTATATATCTAGACTAACATATCAAGTATCCAAACATCACCTGAAGTTATGTTATATATCTAGACTAACATATCAAGTGTCCAAACATCACCTGAAGTTGTTGTGTTATATATCTAGACTAACATATCAAGTGTCCAAACATCACCTGAAGTTGTTGTGTTATATATCTAGACTAACATATCAAGTATCCAAACATCACCTGAAGTTATGTTATATATCTAGACTAACATATCAAGTATCCAAACATCACCTGAAGTTATGTTATATATCTAGACTAACATATCAAGTATCCAAACATCACCTGAAGTTGTTATGTTATATATCTAGACTAACATATCAAGTATCCAAACATCACCTGAAGTTGTTGTGTTATATATCTAGACTAACATATCAAGTGTCCACACATCAGCTGAAGTTGTTATGTTATATATCTAGACTAACATATCAAGTGTCCAAACATCACCTGAAGTTGTTATGTTATATATCTAGACTAACATATCAAGTGTCCAAACATCACCTGAAGTTGTTATGTTATATATCTAGACTAACATATCAAGTGTCCAAACATCACCTGAAGTTGTTGTGTTATATATCTAGACTAACATATCAAGTGTCCAAACATCACCTGAAGTTGTTATGTCATATATCTAGACTAACATATCAAGTGTCCAAACATCACCTGAAGTTGTTGAGTTATATATCTAGACTAACATATCAAGTGTCCAAACATCACCTGAAGTTGTTATGTTATATATCTAGACTAACATATCAAGTATCCTAACATCACCTGAAGTTGTTGTGTTATATATCTAGACTAACATATCAAGTGTCCAAACATCAACTGAAGTTATGTTATATATCTAGACTAACATATCAAGTGTCCAAACATCACCTGAAGTTGTTATGTTATATATCTATACTAACATATCAAGTGTCCAAACATCACCTGAAGTTGTTATGTTATATATCTAGACTAACATATCAAGTGTCCAAACATCACCTGAAGTTGTTGAGTTATATATCTAGACTAACATATCAAGTATCCAAACATCACCTGAAGTTGTTGAGTTACATATTTAGACTAACATATCAAGTATCCAAACATCACCTGAAGTTGTTGTGTTATATATCTAGACTAACATATCAAGTGTCCAAACATCAACTGAAGTTATGTTATATATCTATTCTAACATATCAAGTATCCAAACATCACCTGAAGTTATGTTATATATCTAGACTAACATATCAAGTGTCCAAACATCACCTGAAGTTGTTGTGTTATATATCTAGACTAACATATCAAGTGTCCAAACATCACCTGAAGTTGTTGTGTTATATATCTAGACTAACATATCAAGTATCCAAACATCACCTGAAGTTATGTTATATATCTAGACTAACATATCAAGTATCCAAACATCACCTGAATATATGTTATATATCTAGACTAACATATCAAGTGTCCAAACATCACCTGAAGTTGTTGTGTTATATATCTAGACTAACATATCAAGTGTCCAAACATCAGCTGAAGTTATGTTATATATCTAGACTGACATATCAAGTATCCAAACATCACCTGAAGTTATGTTATATATCTAGACTAACATATCAAGTGTCCAAACATCACCTGAAGTTGTTGTGTTATATATCTAGACTAACATATCAAGTGTCCAAACATCACCTGAAGTTGTTTTTATATATCTAGACTAACATATCAAGTATCCAAACATCACCTGAAGTTATGTTATATATCTAGACTAACATATCAAGTGTCCAAACATCACCTGAAGTTGTTATGTTATATATCTAGACTAACATATCAAGTGTCCAAACATCACCTGAAGTTGTTGAGTTATATATCTAGACTAACATATCAAGTATCCAAACATCACCTGAAGTTGTTGTGTTATATATCTAGACTAACATATCAAGTGTCCAAACATCACCTGAAGTTGTTATGTTATGTATCTAGACTAACATATTAAGTGTCCAAACAGCACCTGAAGTTTTGTTATGTATCTAGACTAACATATCAAGTGTCCAAACATCACCTGAAGTTGTTGTGTTATATATCTAGACTAACATATCAAGTGTCCAAACATCACCTGAAGTTGTGTTATATGTCTAGACTAACACACGAAGTATCCAAATATCACTTGAAGTTGTTGTGTTTTATATCTAGACTAACAAATCAAGTGTCCAAACATCACCTGAAGTTGTTCTGTTATATATCTAGACTAACATATCAAGTATCCACACATCACCTGAAGTTGTTATGTTATATATCTACACTAACATATCAAGTGTCCAAACATCTCCTGAAGTTATGTTATATTTCTAGACAAACATATCAAGTATCCAAACATCACCTGAAGTTATGTTATATATCTAGACTAACATATCAAGTGTCCAAACATCACCTGAAGTTGTTGTGTTATATATCTAGACTAACATATCAAGTATCCAAACATCACCTGAAGTTATGTTATATATCTAGACTAACATATCAAGTATCCAAACATCACCTGAAGTTGTTGTGTTATATATCTAGACTAACATATCAAGTGTCCAAACATCACCTGAAGTTGTTGTGTTATATATCTAGACTAACATATCAAGTGTCCAAACATCAACTGAAGTTATGTTATATATCTAGACTGACATATCAAGTATCCAAACATCACCTGAAGTTATGTTATATATCTAGACTAACATATCAAGTGTCCAAACATCACCTGAAGTTGTTGTGTTATATATCTAGACTAACATATCAAGTGTCCAAACATCAACTGAAGTTATTTTATATATCTAGACTGACATATCAAGTATCCAAACATCACCTGAAGTTATGTTATATATCTAGACTAACATATCAAGTGTCCAAACATCACCTGAAGTTGTTATGTTATATATCTAGACTAACATATCAAGTGTCCAAACATCACCTGAAGTTGTTGAGTTATATATCTAGACTAACATATCAAGTATCCAAACATCACCTGAAGTTGTTGTGTTATATATCTAGACTAACATATCAAGTGTCCAAACATCACCTGAAGTTGTTATGTTATATATCTAGACTAACATATCAAGTGTCCAAACATCACCTGAAGTTATGTTATATATCTAGACTAACATATCAAGTGTCCAAACATCACCTGAAGTTGTTGTGTTATATATCTAGACTAACATATCAAGTGTCCAAACATCACCTGAAGTTGTGTTATATATCTAGACTAACATACAAGTATCCAAATATCACTTGAAGTTGTTGTGTTTTATATCTAGACTAACATATCAAGTGTCCAAACATCACCTGAAGTTGTTGTGTTATATATCTAGACTAACATATCAAGTATCCAAACATCACCTGAAGTTGTTATGTTATATATCTACACTAACATATCAAGTGTCCAAACATCACCTGAAGTTATGTTATATTTCTAGACAAACATATCAAGTATCCAAACATCACCTGAAGTTATGTTATATATCTAGACTAACATATCAAGTGTCCAAACATCACCTGAAGTTGTTGTGTTATATATCTAGACTAACATATCAAGTGTCCAAACATCACCTGAAGTTGTGTTATATGTCTAGACTAACAACAAGTATCCAAACATCACTTGAAGTTGTTGTGTTTTATATCTAGACTAACAAATCAAGTGTCCAAACATCACCTGAAGTTGTTGTGTTATATATCTAGACTAACATATCAAGTATCCACACATCACCTGAAGTTGTTATGTTATATATCTACACTAACATATCAAGTGTCCAAACATCTCCTGAAGTTATGTTATATTTCTAGACAAACATATCAAGTATCCAAACATCACCTGAAGTTATGTTATATATCTAGACTAACATATCAAGTGTCCAAACATCACCTGAAGTTGTTGTGTTATATATCTAGACTAACATATCAAGTATCCAAACATCACCTGAAGTTATGTTATATATCTAGACTAACATATCAAGTATCCAAACATCACCTGAAGTTGTTGTGTTATATATCTAGACTAACATATCAAGTGTCCAAACATCACCTGAAGTTGTTGTGTTATATATCTAGACTAACATATCAAGTGTCCAAACATCAACTGAAGTTATGTTATATATCTAGACTGACATATCAAGTATCCAAACATCACCTGAAGTTATGTTATATATCTAGACTAACATATCAAGTGTCCAAACATCACCTGAAGTTGTTGTGTTATATATCTAGACTAACATATCAAGTGTCCAAACATCAACTGAAGTTATTTTATATATCTAGACTGACATATCAAGTATCCAAACATCACCTGAAGTTATGTTATATATCTAGACTAACATATCAAGTGTCCAAACATCACCTGAAGTTGTTATGTTATATATCTAGACTAACATATCAAGTGTCCAAACATCACCTGAAGTTGTTGAGTTATATATCTAGACTAACATATCAAGTATCCAAACATCACCTGAAGTTGTTGTGTTATATATCTAGACTAACATATCAAGTGTCCAAACATCACCTGAAGTTGTTATGTTATGTATCTAGACTAACATATTAAGTGTCCAAACAGCACCTGAAGTTTTGTTATGTATCTAGACTAACATATCAAGTGTCCAAACATCACCTGAAGTTGTTGTGTTATATATCTAGACTAACATATCAAGTGTCCAAACATCACCTGAAGTTGTGTTATATATCTAGACTAACACACGAAGTATCCAAATATCACTTGAAGTTGTTGTGTTTTATATCTAGACTAACAAATCAAGTGTCCAAACATCACCTGAAGTTGTTGTGTTATATATCTAGACTAACATATCAAGTATCCACACATCACCTGAAGTTGTTATGTTATATATCTACACTAACATATCAAGTGTCCAAACATCTCGTGAAGTTATGTTATATTTCTAGACAAACATATCAAGTATCCAAACATCACCTGAAGTTATGTTATATATCTAGACTAACATATCAAGTGTCCAAACATCTCCTAAAGCTATGTTATATATCTAGACTAACATATCAAGTGTCCAAACATCACCTGAAGTTATGTTATATATTTAGACTAACATATCAAGTGTCCAAACATCACCTGAAGTTATGTTACATATCTAGACTAACATACCAAGTATCCAAACATCACCTGAAGTTGTTATGTTACATATCTAGACTAACATATCCAGTGTCCAAACATCACCTGAAGTTATGTTATATATCTAGACTAACATATCAAGTGTCCAAACATCACCTTAAGTTGTTATGTTATATATCTAGACTGACATATCCAGTGTCCAAACATCACCTGAAGTTGTTATGTTATATATCTAGACTAACATATCAAGTGTCCAAACATCACCTGAAGTTATGTTATATATCTAGACTAACATATCAAGTATCCAAACATCACCTGAAGTTATGTTATATATCTAGACTAACATATCAAGTATCCAAACATCACCTGAAGTTGTTATGTTATATATCTAGACTAACATATCAAGTATCCAAACATCACCTGAAGTTGTTATGTTATATATCTAGACTAACATATCAAGTGTCCAAACATCACCTGATGTTGTTGTGTTATATATCTAGACTAACATATCAAGTGTCCAAACATCACCTGAAGTTATGTTATATATTTAGACTGACATATCCAGTGTCGAAACATCACCTGAAGTTGTTATGTTATATATCTAGACTAACATATCAAGTGTCCAAACATCACCTGAAGTTATGTTATATATCTAGACTAACATATCAAGTATCCAAACATCACATGAAGTTGTTATGTTTTATATCTAGACTAACATATCAAGTGTCCAAACATCACCTGAAGTTGTTGTGTTATATATCTAGACTAACATATCAAGTATCCACACATCACCTGAAGTTGTTATGTTATATATCTAGACTAACATATCAAGTATCCAAACATCACCTGAAGTTGTTGTGTTATATATCTAGACTAACATATCAAGTGTCCAAACATCACCTGAAGTTGTTATGTTATGTATCTAGACTAACATATTAAGTGTCCAAACAGCACCTGAAGTTTTGTTATGTATCTAGACTAACATATCAAGTGTCCAAACATCACCTGAAGTTGTTGTGTTATATATCTAGACTAACATATCAAGTATCCACACATCACCTGAAGTTGTTATGTTATATATCTACACTAACATATCAAGTGTCCAAACATCTCCTGAAGTTATGTTATATTTCTAGACAAACATATCAAGTACCAAACATCACCTGAAGTTATGTTATATATCTAGACTAACATATCAAGTGTCCAAACATCTCCTGAAGCTATGTTATATATCTAGACTAACATATCAAGTGTCCAAACATCACCTGAAGTTATGTTATATATTTAGACTAACATATCAAGTGTCCAAACATCACCTGAAGTTATGTTACATATCTAGACTAACATACCAAGTATCCAAACATCACCTGAAGTTGTTATGTTACATATCTAGACTAACATATCCAGTGTCCAAACATCACCTGAAGTTATGTTATATATCTAGACTAACATATGAAGTGTCCAAACATCACCTTAAGTTGTTATGTTATATATCTAGACTGACATATCCAGTGTCCAAACATCACCTGAAGTTGTTATGTTATATATCTAGACTAACATATCAAGTGTCCAAACATCACCTGAAGTTGTTATATATCTAGACTAACATATCAAGTATCCAAACATCACCTGAAGTTATGTTATATATCTAGACTGACATATCAAGTATCCAAACATCACCTGAAGTTGTTATGTTATATATCTAGACTAACATATCAAGTGTCCAAACATCACCTGATGTTGTTGTGTTATATATCTAGACTAACATATCAAGTGTCCAAACATCACCTGAAGTTATGTTATATATTTAGACTGACATATCCAGTGTCGAAACATCACCTGAAGTTGTTATGTTATATATCTAGACTAACATATCAAGTGTCCAAACATCACCTGAAGTTATGTTATATATCTAGACTAACATATCAAGTATCCAAACATCACATGAAGTTGTTATGTTTTATATCTAGACTAACATATCAAGTGTCCAAACATCACCTGAGGTTGTTGTGTTATATATCTAGACTAACATATCAAGTATCCACACATCACCTGAAGTTGTTATGTTATATACCTACACTAACATATCAAGTGTCCAAACATCACCTGAAGTTGTGTTATATATCTAGACCAACATATCAAGTGTCCACACATCACCTGAAGTTGTGTTATATATCTAGACTAACATATCAAGTGTCCAAACATCACCTGAAGTTATGTTATATATCTAGACTAACATATCAAGTATCCAAACATCGCCTGAAGTTGTTGTGTTATATATCTAGACTAACATATCAAGTGTCCAAACTCCAGCTGAAGTTATGTTATATATCTAGACTAACATATCAAGTGTCCAAACTGCAGCTGAAGTTATGTTATATATCTAGACTAAGATATCCAAAGTTCTCAATAAGACATTTCAGTCCAACATAAATTTTTTGTCACGGATATCGTATCTTACAGGTGGTCCACAAAGCTTTAGAGATCACTGTGTGGGATGTGAGTCCATCTGGGAAGAAAATCTTTAATGGAGAAACTAGAATTAGTCTGAGACAAACAGACTTGAGGGATTCGCCTGTGTGGTACGTCCTGAATTATCACCAGGTGACGAGTCATCGTCGCCGTAAAACACGTGATGTACCTGAGCATTACCAGGCCCAGAGAAAACAGTCAAGAAAACATAAGACTTCCACTTCGCATTCCTTCGATGGTAAGGTGATCGAACCTCGTTTTCTCTGTTATTTATACTTACAAGAGCATAGGTATTAATATTTGATTGAACACTTGTAGATACTGTACATAGGTGAATAAAAGCATCAGTGACGTATTAAAGACAAATACTAATAAACATTGTACACACATAACCACTATTTGAGCCCAAACTGTGTATTTTTGCATTACTAACTCTAATAGTACTTATCGCAAAAAATTAGGTGGATAAGATAATGGACGTTCTGTGAGCTGAACACTGGGATATACAGATAATAATATGTTACTTTGTCAGTACAGAACAATTGGACATAAATATATTAATATATAAGGGACCGTGTTTGTACTCGACACTGGAATATATAGATAATGATATCTCATGGACGTTATTTATACAGAACACAGGGATATAAAAATAATAAAATATAAGGGACGTTATTTATACGGAACACAGTGATATAAAAAAACATAAAATATAAGGGACGTTATTTATACGGAACACAGTGATATAAAAAAACATAAAATATAAGGGACGTTATTTATACGGAACACAGGGACATAAAAAACATAAAATATAAGGAACGTTATTTATACGGAACACAGGGATATAAAAATAATAAAATATAAGGATGTTGTTTGTACGGAACTCTGAAAAATAAATGTAATATGTAAGATACCTTATTTTTACTTAATTTTTGGATATAAAGATAATAATATATAAGAGACATTGTTTCTTCTGGATTCTGGGATCTAATGATATTAGTATATAAGACACTCAACACTGGGATATAAACACAATAACATATAAGATATGTTTTTTCTACTTAACTCTAGGATATAAAAATAATAATATATAAGAGACGTTCTTTGTACTGAATACTGATATATGAAAATAATAATATATAAGAGATGTTATTTGTACTGAATACTGGCATATAGAGAAAATAATACATAAGGAACCTTGTTTGTATTTAACTCTGGGTTATAAATATTATAATATGTAACGGATGTTCTTTTTACTGAATACTGGGATATGAATACAATAATATCTCAGGGACGGATGTTGTTTCAAATTACCACTGAGATAAAAAATAATATTTAGGAGACGATCTTGTATTTTACTTGCGATCTAAACATAATAAATTATAAGATATTTTGTTTCAACTGAATACTGGTATATAAACATAATAATATATAACGAACGTTGTTTGTACTGAAAACTGTGATATAAACATAATAATATATAACGAACGTTGTTTGTACTGAAAACTGTGATATAAAGATAATAATATATAACGAACGTTGTTTGTACTGAATATTGGTATATAAACATAATAATATATAACGAACGTTGTTTGTACTGAAAACTGTGATATAAAGATAATAATATATAACGAACGTTGTTTGTACTGAAAACTGTGATATAAACATAATAATATATAACGAACGTTGTTTGTACTGAATACTGGTATATAAACATAATAATATATAACGAACGTTGTTTGCACTGAAAACTGTGATATAAAGATAATAATATATAACGAACGTTGTTTGTACTGAAAACTGTGATATAAAGATAATAATATATAACGAACGTTGTTTGTACTGAAAACTGGTATATAAACATAATAATATATAACGAACGTTGTTTGTACTGAATACTGGTATATAAACATAATAATATATAACGAACGTTGTTTGTACTGAAAAGTGTGATATAAAGATAATAATATATAACGAACGTTGTTTGTACTGAAAACTGGTATATAAAGATAATAATATGTAACGAACGTTGTTTGTACTGAATACTGGTATATAAACATAATAATATATAACGAACGTTGTTTGTACTGAAAACTGTGATATAAAGATAATAATATATAACGAACGTTGTTTGTACTGAATACTGGTATATAAACATAATAATATATAACGAACGTTGTTTGTACTGAAAACTGTGATATAAAGATAATAATATATAACGAACGTTGTTTGTACTGAATACTGGTATATAAACATAATAATATATAACGAACGTTGTTTGTACTGAAAACTGTGATATAAAGATAATAATATATAACGAACGTTGTTTGTACTGAAAACTGTGATATAAAGATAATAATATATAACGAACGTTGTTTGTACTGAATACTGGTATATAAACATAATAATATATAACGAACGTTGTTTGTACTGAAAACTGTGATATAAAGATAATAATATATAACGAACGTTGTTTGTACTGAATACTGGTATATAAACATAATAATATATAACGAACGTTGTTTGTACTGAATACTGGTATATAAACATAATAATATATAACGAACGTTGTTTGTACTGAAAACTGTGATATAAAGAAAATAATATATAACGAACGTTGTTTGTACTGAATACTGGTATATAAACATAATAATATATGACGAACGTTGTTTGTACTGAAAACTGTGATATAAAGATAATAAAGTATAACGAACGTTGTTTGTATTGAAAACTGTGATATAAAGATAATAATATATAACGAACGTTGTTTGTACTGAAAACTGTGATATAAACATAATAATATATAACGAACGTTGTTTGTACTGAAAACTGTGATATAAACATAATAATATATAACGAACGTTGTTTGTACTGAAAACTGTGATATAAAAATAATAATATATAACGAACGTTGTTTGTACTGAATACTGTGATATAAAGATAATAATATATAACGAACGTTGTTTGTACTGAAAACTGTGATATAAAGAAAATAATATATAACGAACGTTGTTTGTACTGAATACTGGTATATAAACATAATAATATATAACGAACGTTGTTTGTACTGAAAACTGTGATATAAAGATAATAATATATAACGAACGTTGTTTGTACTGAAAACTGTGATATAAAGATAATAATATATAACGAACGTTGTTTGTACTGAAAACTGTGATATAAACATAATAATATATAACGAACGTTGTTTGTACTGAAAACTGTGATATAAACATAATAATATATAACGAACGTTGTTTGTACTGAAAACTGTGATATAAACATAATAATATATAACGAACGTTGTTTGTACTGAAAACTGTGATATAAACATAATAAAATATAACGAACGTTGTTTGTACTGAAAACTGTGATATAAAAATAATAATATATAACGAACGTTGTTTGTACTGAAAACTGTGATATAAAGAAAATAATATATAACGAACGTTGTTTGTACTGAAAACTGTGATATAAAGATAATAAAGTATAACGAACGTTGTTTGTACTGAAAACTGTGATATAAATATAATAATATATAACGAACGTTGTTTGTACTGAAAACTGTGATACAAACATAATAATATATAACGAACGTTGTTTGTACTGAAAACTGTGATATAAACATAATAATATATAACGAACGTTGTTTGTACTGAAAACTGTGATATAAACATAATAATATATAACGAACGTTGTTTGTACTGAAAACTGTGATATAAACATAATAATATATAACGAACGTTGTTTGTACTGAAAACTGTGATATAAACATAATAATATATAACGAACGTTGTTTGTACTAAATCTGTGATATAAAGATAATAATATATAACGAACGTTGTTTGTACTGAAAACTGTGATATAAAGAAAATAATATATAACGAACGTTGTTTGTACTGAAAACTGTGATATAAAGATAATAAAGTATAACGAACGTTGTTTGTACTGAAAACTGTGATATAAATATAATAATATATAACGAACGTTGTTTGTACTGAAAACTGTGATATAAAGAAAATAATATATAACGAACGTTGTTTGTACTGAAAACTGTGATATAAAGATAATAATATATAACGAACGTTGTTTGTACTGAAAACTGTGATATAAACATAATAATATATAACGAACGTTGTTTGTACTGAAAACTGTGATATAAAGAAAATAATATATAACGAACGTTGTTTGTACTGAAAACTGTGATATAAAGATAATAATATATAACGAACGTTGTTTGTACTGAAAACTGTGATATAAAGATAATAAAGTATAAGGTACCTTGTTTGTATTGAATAATGGGATACACATGTAGTAATATATAAGGTACCTCGGTGTACTGAATACTGGGATATAAATGTAGTAATGTATAAGAACAAATAAGTAAAGTATTGAATATAAATTGAGTTATTGTTTCTGTTGTGAACACTTTAATGTTATCTGTGAAACACTTTAAATAAATGTTATATAGAACTTCCTAAATACTCTTGGGATAGAGTGAAAAATCTAATATATATTGTTTTCTTTATACTAAAGACACTCAGTTAACTCTGTGATCTCTTTATCGGTTCTAGGTTGTCTTAACGGAACCGACAGCTTGTTAAAAAGTTCATCCATGGACTGTTCTTGTGAGTTCTATTCATTATTAAGTGTTACTTGCAAAGTCTTTCAAATGTATCCAACTTATTGAGGAGCTCAGTTAGTCAGTGTATAAATTATTGAAAGTAAATTTGACTTAATTTGGAAACAAGTTAATTGATTTATCAATAAAATTTGATTTTAATTCAAAGTTCTGTCGGATTACAAATACACCAATTTCAAGTCTCCGGATTTAATACAATAAAGAAAAGATTAGAGTTGAATTAATGACATGAATTATTTAGTATATTATTCGTGAGAACCCATAGTTTTCTTTATATTATAATGTTGACTAATTAATCCGTTTAATTTACTGGCTACAACATTTTGTTTGATCTTTCTTGATAAAATAGAATATGAAATTTTGACAGTTTTCATCACGTGAATAAAGACGACCATCTCAACCTATCTTCAAAACTTTAACATTGAGCATTTTGTCTACCAGAGGGCAGCAAGTGCGTTGAAAACTTGGATATAATCTTTTTTCATGTAACATTTCGAAATGTTCTTACATTTTCTCGTTGCAGTACTCAATTTAAGATTTTTGTTTCGTCAACAAAAATTTTCGAAACCTCCGTCTTGGGTCTCGTTTGTTTTGATACAATTATCGTTCGCGTTCCATTGAATTGCAGACACAGTTTAGAATATTTCCCGCGGCACAAAGTATATAGTTCAACGAGGCTTCACCCTAAAACAGATACATATAAGCAAACGAAATGAAAATACCAATATTTTGGTATTACTCTAAATAAAATAATTTTGATGTTCATGTATTTAATCTAAAAACTTAAAATAATCTGGAATGATTCTTCTTCATTTAAGTAACACAATCGTTTTGTTTTTTGTCCAACTCTATCTAATCCTTACCGTTTTCGTGTCAGTCAATATGCGGATTGTAGGGTTCGAATCCCCGTCACCTAGCGTGCTCACTCTATCAGCAATGGCAACATTAATGTGTCACAGTCAATCCCACTTTTCATTTGTAAACGAGTAGCCCAAGAGTTGGCGGTGAGGGTGTTGACTATCTACCTTCTCTTTGGTCTATCACTGTTATATTACGGAGGGGTAGTTAAGATGGCTCTTTACTAGCTGTTTGCGGAATTTCTAACGGATCTGACCAAACCATTTTTTTGAACAATTTCCATCAGAAAACTTACATATTATTAATTTAAATAGGCTTAGCAACGAACCTCAACAGATGTTTATTCATCTCCATTGGAGAAAACAACATTATTTCTACGGTATTGCTTGTTTATGACTACGAAACAACACGGAGACATGTTTGTTCTGTTCCTGTCGAGGGATACGAAACCCAAAGTTTATTGTTATAAGCCCTCGGACTTACCACCGAAAGGCTCAGCCATTGACCGTATTTTGTGAAGCTGTTCATAATAGTTTTTGTTATGGTAAAATAAGTTTCGAATTGTTGAACTTTGCTCTTTTCCTAAATATTCTCAATTCAGCCTACGTTGTCTTTATTTTCTATGGAAGGAAAACGTTAGGTCCCTTGCTGCATGCGACACGTTTATGTGAAACTTAAACAAACACGACTGTCTTTACGCTCTACTAAGGAACGAGCCAATAAAAGACAAAAAATGTTTTTCTTCCCGCCAGTTTGTGTGTGGGCGAAGATGTAAAAAAAAAACATACGATCGTTCTAAACAGAGAGTGCAATCTAAACTTGGCAATACTGTTGCAGCATTGCGAAAACTAGGAGGTACAAATCATAAAGAAAAAATATTTTTTAACGAAATACACTTGTTGACGCACAGTTTGACCACCAGAGGGTTGTTCAGTAAGGTTAACCTTGTTTCTGTAGCTCTTGTAACACTGTTATGTCTATTTTCTCACACAGAAAAACTAGCTCCTAGCACTCTACAAGTCTACACGTAACCTGTTGCTGTGGCAACTGAAGAACAGGGGACTTAAACTAAACTTATATCAATTCTGCACTGTTAGTACGTTGTTCAGATACGGTTAGAGTGTGTCAGGAGGAACCACATATTTACAAAATAAATCTAACACACACACACACAAAGTACTATTTCTAATAAGAAAATTTGGTGTCGAAAACTACATCTTTTAGTCAAACTAAAACTACATCTTCAAGTGAATATAAAACTACATTATTTAGTCAAACTAAAAAAAATAATTGTACGGACAGAAACATTGATATATACCTTGCTACAGGATCACACTGTATATAGATGGATACATATACATAGATAGATACATACATATACATAGATAGATACATACATATACATAGATAGATACATATACATAGATAGATACATACATATACATAGATAGATACATATATACATAGATAGATACATATATACATATACATAGATAGATACATATATACATATACATACATATACATAGATAGATACATACATATACATAGATAGATACATATATACATAGATAGATACATATATATAGATAGATACATATATACATATACATAGATAGATACATATATACATATACATACATATACATAGATAGATACATACATATACATAGATAGATACATATATACATAGATAGATACATATACATAGATAGATACATATATACATATACATACATATACATAGATAGATACATACATACATATACATAGATAGATACATATACATAGATAGATACATACATACATATACATAGATAGATACATACATACATATACATAGATAGATACATATACATTGATAGATACATATACATTGATAGATACATACATATACATAGATAGATACATATATACATATACACAGATAGATACATATACATAGATAGATATACATATATACATATACATAGATAGATACATATATATAGATAGATACATATACATAGATAGATACATATACATAGATAGATACATATATACATATACATGGATAGATACATATATATACATAGATAGATACATATATATACATAGATACATACATATACATAGATAGATACATATATACATATACATAGATAGATACATATATACATATACATAGATAGATACATATACATAGATAGATACATACATATACATAGATAGATACATATACATAGATAGATACATACATACATATACATAGATAGATACATACATATACATAGATAGATACATATATACATATACATAGATAGATACATACATACATATACATAGATACATATATACATATACATAGATAGATACATACATACATATACATAGATAGATACATACATACATATACATAGATAGATAGATACATACATATACATAGATAGATAGATACATATACATAGATAGATATATACATATACATAGATAGATATATACATATATACATATACATAGATAGATACATATATACATATACATAGATAGATACATACATACATATACATAGATAGATACATACATATACATAGATAGATACATATACATATACATAGATAGATACATTTGTTAAGAAATGTTTCGAAGACAAAAAGTTTTTATTCTTCTTGTTGTAGTTCTTCATCCAAGCAGTGCAAGTTACCAAACACAACTGCCAGATGACAATAGAAACATGAGATCACCATATGACGATTCTAAGCAGAACTACAGCACAAGGAAATCTTCTGGTCTTCATGCACAAGGTAAGTCACTTCCGTCAAGCAGGTAACTTACACATGATGTGGTTAAATAAATACACTGTCTACTACACTGCTTCGGCCACTATCATATATGGCTGATTACCAGAATCGCGAATATCAACCGAAATAATTATTAAGTTTGAACCAACTTCGTGAATCTGGTTATTCCTAGTCCAGTTAAGTCATTTTTTCCATCTGAAGTTTTCTGTTCTCTATAGGCATGACTTAAAGAGAACGTGCACAATCGTGGTAAAAGGAGTGGGATTAATGCAAGTATCTTATTTAAAAGTAACGTACGTGACTAACGTTAAAGTATGCTGTCATAATTAAAGTTGAACTATATTAACATGATTACGTTAATTTATTGTCATTGTTCTATTAAATATGCTTTTATTCTTTTATAGATGACACTTCAAACGCTCCCAAGAGGAGTCCTAGAGTAAAGAGTGCCAGTTTCAGGATTCATCGATCCTCTGATATAGACGGTGAACGAGGTAATTAAGTTTATAATGTTGATTTTACTTATCAGTACAGAGGTGCCCTCTCTCATAGTTATATAGGCATGTTAAAAACAGCATTAATTATGACATATCTAATGTCTTTCAATATTTGTTTGTTTCTTATTAAACACAAAACTACACAATTGGCTATGTGTGTTCAGCACAGATATCGAACACCGGATTTTAGCATTATAAACGCACTTGTTTGCTATGGATCCACTATGGGGTATGCATACTGTAAGGTAAAAATCACATTTAGCTGTCTGTGTTTTGTCGCGGGGAATCCAGTCCCGTACTTTTGCGTTGTAAACGTACCAGTGGGGTCGTTGAGAAATTTCTGGATTCATCAATGTGTTTAGCCTTCTAGCGTCGTGTATTAACAGGAGGAAATAAAACTTAAATGGAGATGGTGGAATGAGGTACCTAAGGGAGAAGGTCTCACACATAGCTAGGGATGCATCAGCTATCAGATACCTAAAGGAGATGGCCCCACACAGAGATATGGGTACATCAGCTATCAGGTACCGAAAGGAGAGGGTCCCACATAGAGATATGGTACAGCAGCTATCAGGTACCTAAAGGAGAGGGTCCCACATAGAGATAGGGTACAGCAGCTATCAGGTACCTAAAGGAGAGGGTCCTACATAGAGATAGGGTACAGCAGCTATCAGGTATTTAAAGGAGAGGGTCCTACATATTTAGATAGGAGCGAGAGGAGGCTCAGCCTCAGGGCCCATTGTTTTAAGGGGCGGCCACATGGGATGTAGGAATATTAACCCTTCACACCACACAACCTTAAAACCACCACTGATGGCAGTAAGATCATTTTTATTGTTGAAATATAATATTAATTACGTGATTGGTTGTTTATCTGTGTATCGGTTAATGTGATTGGTTGTTTTACTACCAATATTTGTAGAAGAGTCTGCAGAACCTGGAATTATAGATAAAACAACAAAGAAAAATCTGACTCGAACACTAAGCCTGAAAACAAATAGGACCAAGAAACTCGTGGGCCTAGGTAGGAAAAACAAAGTAGTTTACTGTCATTATACCTTACGTATTATTATTTACAAGTAGAACATAATTCTACAGTCATGGTACCTTAACCAATAACAATGTTTTACAGTCATGGTACCTTGACTGATAACAATGGTTTACAGTCATGGTACCTGAACTAAAAACAATGGTTTACAGTCATGGTACCTTAACTGATAACAATGGTTTACAGTCATGGTACCTGAACTAAGAACAATGGTGTACAGTCATGGTACCTTAACTGACAACAATGGTTTACAGTCATGGTACCTTAACTTATAACAATAGTTTACAGTCATGGTTCCTTAACTGATAACAATGGTTTACAGTCATGGTACCTTAACTGATAACTATGGTTTACAGTCATGGTACCTTAACTGATAACAATGGTTTACAGTCATGGTACCTTAATTGATAACAATTGTTTACAGTCATGGTACTTTAACTGATAACAATGTTTTTCAGTCATGGTACCTGAACTAAAAACAATGGTGTACAGTCATGGTACCTTAACTGACAACAATGGTTTACAGTCATGGTACCTTAACTTATAACAATAGTTTACAGTCATGGTTCCTTAACTGATAACAATGGTTTTACAGTCATGGTACCTTAACTGATAACTTAATGGTTTACAGTCATGGTACCTTAACTGATAACAATGGTTTTACAGTCATGGTACCTTAATTGATAACAATTGTTTACAGTCATGGTACTTTAACTGATAACAATGTTTTTCAGTCATGGTACCTTAACTGATAACAATGGTTTACAGTCATGGTACCTTAACTGATAACAATGGTTTACAGTCATGGTACCTTAACTGATAACAATGTTTTCAGTCATGGTACCTTAACTGATAACAATGGTTTACAGTCATGGTACCTTAACTGATAACAATGTTTTTCAGTCATGGTACCTTAACTGATAACAATGGTTTACAGTCATGGTACCTTAACTGATAACAATGTTTTTTCAGTCATGGTACCTTAACTGATAACAATGGTTTACAGTCATGGTACCTTAACTAATAACAATGTTTTACAGTCATGGTACCTTAATTGATAACAATTGTTTACAGTCATGGTACCTTAACTGATAACAATGGTTTACAGTCATGGTACCTTAACTAATAACAATGTTTTACAGTCATGGTACCTTAATTGATAACAATTGTTTTACAGTCATGGTACTTTAACTGATAACAATGTTTTACAGTCATGGTACCTTAACTAATAACAATGTTTTACAGTCATGGTACCTTAACTGATTACAGTGTTTTACAGTCATGGTACCTTAACTAATAACAATGGTTTACAGTCATGGTACCTTAACTAATAACAATGTTTACAGTCATGGTACCTTAACAATGTTAACAATGGTTTACAGTCATGGTACCTTAACTAATATCCATGTTTTACAGTCATGGTACCTTAATTGATAACAATTGTTTACAGTCATGGTACTTTAACTGATAACAATGTTTTGCAGTCATGGTACCTTAACTTATAACAATGTTTTACAGTCATGGTACCTTAACTAATAACAATGTTTTACAGTCATGGTACCTTAACTGATAACAATGGTTTACAGTCATGGTACCTTAACTGATAACAATGGTTTACAGTCATGGTACCTTAACTGTACCTTAATTGATAACAATGGTTTACAGTCATGGTACCTTAATTGATAACAATTGTTTACAGTCATGGTAACTTTAACTGATAACAATGGTTTACAGTCATGGTACCTTAACTGTCATTAGTAACAATGGTTTACAGTCATGGTACCTTAACTGATAACAATGGTACTTTAACTTTACAGTCATGGTACCTTAACTGATAACAATGGTTTACAGTCATGGTACCTTAACTGATAGCAATGGGTACCTTAACTGATAACAATGTTTTACAGTCATGGTACCTTAACTGATAACAATGGTTTACAGTCATGGTACCTTAACTAATATAACAATGGTTTACAGTCATGGTACCTTAACTAATAACAATGTTTTTTGCAGTCATGGTACCTTAACTGATAACAATGGTTTACAGTCATGGTACCTTAACTAATATCCAATGTTTTACAGTCATGGTACCTTAATTGATAACAATTGTTTACAGTCATGGTACCTTAACTGATAACAATGTTTT
>NW_027467777.1:33844680-33907538 GCF_004210375.1 Tachypleus tridentatus | reverse complement strand
CAAACTTAGCAGATAATCTTTGTTTCTTTGTATCTGAGCACAGAGCTACACAATGTGCTGTCTGTGCTGTGCTCTTCGAAACCCGATTTTTTATCGCTATGAGTCACTAATATTTCATACACACTTGTTTAGTAATGGAAATGTTTCTATACCACAGTATACACTCATGTTCTGTTCGTTCAGTTAGATATGGATTTATATAACCCATTATGTACGTGATATTAGTAACCATTACGTGTACATGATATTAGTAACCATTATCTGTACATGATATTAGTAACAATAACGTGTACGTGATATCAGTAACCATTACGTGTGCGTGATATTGGTAACTATTATTATTGTACGTGATATTAGTAACCATTATGTTGTGCGTGATATTAGTAACCATAACGTGTGCGCATGATATTAGTAACCATTACGTGTACGTGATATCACATTGACATTATTGTTATTTGCGTGATATTGGTAACCATTGCACGTTACATGTGATATTGGTAACAATAATGTGTACGTGATATGTGTAACCATTACGTGTACGTGTAAAACTTCGGTATGGTATTGCATGTGCCGTGATATTAGTAACCATTATGTATTGCGGGATAGTAACCATAACGTGTACCTGATATTAGTAACCATTACGTGTGTACGTGATATCGGTAACCATTGTGTGTACGCGATATTAGTAATCATTTTCGTGTACGTGATATCAGGTAACCATTATCTGTACATGATATTAGTAACCATTATGTGTGCGTGATATTAGTAACCATTATGTGTGCGTGATATTAGTAACCATTATGTGTACGTGATATCAAAACTAACCATTATGTGTGCGTGATATTAGTAACCATTACGTGTACGTGATATTAGTAACCATTACGTGTACGTGATATTAGTAACCATTATGTGTACGTGATATTAGCGGTACCTTCAAAGATCATTACGGTTGATATTTTGTTGTTCTAATTTTGAGCCACTGATCACGTGCAGTAAAGGCGGCCAGACAACTGCATGCGCCGAAACAAGTGTTTTCTAGCTTCTGAACCAATGACTGTCACTTTTATAACACTCCACAAAGCTCATGTAAAAAGAGAGTTAAGCAGTGCTAGGAGCTATGCAAGTCACCTGTACTTGTTTACCACAAGCAGTGCTATGTCCGGAGCTATGGAACTACCAATTACTTGTTTACCACAAGCAGTGCTATGTCCGGAGCTATGGAACTACCAATTACTTGTTTACCATAAGTAGTGCTATGTCCGGAGCTATGAAACTATCAATTACTTGTTTACCAGTAGGCCACGTCCGTCCTTATTGGTTGACAGATTTCTTAGAATAAACCTCTTTTTTAAATCAATAATTTGGTTTTTTGTATTTGATATACTTGCAACAAGACGATTTTTAATAGTTTTTAAGGATTGTTTATATTTGTTAGTTTTACTATAATAAATCATTTAACTTTGGTGAGTTTCGTTTGACGTGTTTGCTTGATGAAACTGTTTTCTAAAAGTACGATTCAGGTTTTGTGTTTAATAAAGTTGATTCCAGGAGTTAGTTCGCATATTTAAACTTTACCACATTGTTTTATTTTATATAACTAGAAAATATTCTGTATTTTTAAAGACTTTCATTGTTACATCCTTTTGAGAATCCTTACTGTTCGGTTATATTTTTAATTCGTCACCAGAGAGGAAAGTCAGCTTCGTGATTGGGTGATTGAATTATTGAAGGGGTGTTCGGTTTTGTTTTCAAGTAGTTATATCCTTGTTTATCCTGGTTATTAACAGAATAAAAATCAATTTTTCTAAGAAATTCTAGCGTATAGTGAGTGATTTGGACATTTTTACAGTATTTGAATAACAATAAAAAAGATCTCTACTGTTCACATAACAAAGACAAATATGTAATTTCAACCAAAGTTTCGATATATCACACTTACCTTGGCTTTCAATCGCACCTCTAACTTGTTGCATTAAAATTGTATTTTTTTGCGATTTCGTTATTTTTAATTTGGTCTTAGATGACTTTCACGTACAGGGTAGAGTGGAATTTTTCAAGATGCTGTCCTAAGACTTGATCCATTGTCTCGTGATGACGAGTGTAAATAATGACTAGAGAGGGTGAGAGAAAAATATTTATTGTTTCAAAGGTGATATAAAACTAACAAAACTTCCAAGCTGGTAGTTTTCAATATTCTTAACGTAAAACGAAAGAAAACTAGAGACAACGTTAAAACTACATTTCTGCCTAATCGGAAGCAGCTTCCTCCTTAACTGAAACAGATGAAAATAAGGGTAGAACCCACGCAAATGAAAGAAGTAAGATCGTCCTTCATGATATGAAATCATTCTGGCCGAGATATTTGGTTTTGATGCAGTTCGTATCTGGAAATATTCAGACCTAGTCCTACAGTTGCTTTCACCTCCAGCTTGTCTCTTATGTTAAAGAAAACTTTACTTCGCGATAAGTACCGTTCTTATAAAAAATAAAACCAATACCTCAAGTTCGAACCCATAGCTAGATCCTTGGCTACAGTCGGTATGTATTTATCAACTTAAGCTACGAGAATTAAACTGAAGGAAAGGTCTAATATAAGACTTGGTATTCACCGCACAAGCGTTTCTTATTCTGTCAACGACCAGATAAACAACAGAGAACACTTTCAGTTTCTCAAAATCAATAGATATTTCTATCTTTGTTCTGTCATGTTCCTTCAATACGCACTCTCGTGACGCACGTATAAAAGTTTTCTGTAACTTACGTTTCATTTTACGTAGAATTCAATGTACTATTTGCTTTCCGTTTTACAAGAAATAGGATTCGTTTGTTACAATATTTTTCGTTGTGTCTTAGTCGGACACACTTTTACAAGCGGTGATATTACCCCTGGAGTGACCAATAAGATGACATTTTTGTGTTAATTAATGAGGATCTGCTGTTTTCTTCCTTCACATTAAAACTGTTTTCTTTTATTAGCCAGTGTGTGTGTTGTCATGTTGACGTTGTGTGGTTCGTTTTCCCTTGTCCATTGGGTTGATGGGTACTTTACGCACCGAGAACTTCGAGAAATGAAGGGAAGTCGTCGAAATATCAGATAGTCTGTTGGTCATTTAATAATTACATATTGAAAAGTCCCGTTGAACTTTGTACTGAGTTTGTACTTGTTTTAAACTTTAAAAACTGTGAGTCCTATTGATAAAATATTTTCCATTGGAATTACTGAAGAACAATCCACACGTTCATAAAGTAAAAGATCTCAAGTGATTGTTTGCGGACAAACCGGTACAGTTATTGGTTAAATAGGCTCTGATACCTCTGGTTTTTCCGTGGCCACTGGAGCTGTTTTTAAACCTTGCCATGGATAGAGTTCGATAATCAATCGCAGTCCACACACATACCACCTTATTCGGGATAACTGGTCATTTGAGCCATGTCCATCTTATATCATAGTAGTATTCTTTACACACCCCATCACAATTAGCGGAGAAAATAATTATATATCTGTCTTCCCCCTGCCGCGAAACACAACTGTTTTACTTGTCTAGTTGTTTGACAGTCACTTCTTGTTTTCACCGATCTTACTAACAGTGACATCTGACGTCTTTATTAATGACCTTTCTGACAGTCACACCTGAGTTTTCCTGTCATCATCGACCTGTCTGATAGTCACATCTGAGTTTTATCCTTGACCTATTTGACAGTTACACCTAAATTTTTCTGTCATCATCAGTTTGTCTGACAGTCACATCTAAGTTTTATCCTTGATCTATTTGACAGTTACACCTGAATTTTCTGTCATTATCAATTTGTCTGACAGTCACATCTAAGTTTTATCTTTGATCTATTTGACAGTTACACCTGAATTTTTCTGTCATTATCAATTTGTCTGACAGTCACATCTAAGTTTTATCCTTGATCTATTTGACAGTTACACCTGAATTTTTCTGTCGTTATCAATTTGTCTGACAGTCACATCTAAGTTCTATCCTTGATCTATTTGACAGTTACACCTGAATTTTTCTGTCATTATCAATTTGTCTGACAGTCACATCTAAGTTTTATCTTTGACCTATCTGACAAGCACACATGAGTTTTCCTACTATCAATGGCCTGACTGACACTTACACCTGAGGTTTATCACTGGCCTGTCTGACAGTCACGTATGAGTTGCCTGTCATCAGTGACTTGTCCGATGCTTTTTAATAGGTAAACATATACCAAGTGTTTGAAGTGTCTGGAGTGTCTGTTTTTCGCAATTTGTGCCTTGACTTCCCAAATTTACCATCAGACCTCACGGAAGATGACCATGTCCAGTTTCTGGTAAGAAAATGAAGTACTCCACCAGTACAGATATGTACACTACTTAGGGTTAGACCCTAGATATGTACACCACTTAGAGATATACCCTAGATATGTACACTACTTAGGGTTAGACCCTAGATATGTACACTACTTGAGGAAAGACCCTAGATATGTACAATACTTAGGGTTAGACCCTAGATATGTACAATACTTAGGGACAGACCCTAGATATGTACACTACTTGGGGATAGACCCTAGATATCTACACTACTTAGAGTTAGACCCCAGATATGTACACTACTTAGAGTTAGACACTAGATATGTACAATACTTAGGGTTAGACCCTAGATATGTACACTAATACTTAGAGATAGACCCTATATATGTACACTACTTGTGGGTAGACCCTAGATATGTACACTACTTAGAGTTAGACCCCAGATATGTACACTACTTAGAGTTAGACCCTAGATATGTAAACTACTTGGGGAGAGACCCTAGATACGTACACAACTTGGATAGACCCTAGATATGTACACTACTTAGAGTTAGACCCTAGATATGTACAATACTTGGGATAGACCCTAGATATGTACACTACTTAGAGTTAGACCCTAGATATGTAAACTACTTAGGGAGAGAGACCCTAGATACGTACACAACTTAGGGATAGACCCTAGATATGTACACTACTTAGGGTTAGACCCTATATATGTACACTACTTAGAGTTAAACCGTAGATATGTACACTACTTAGGGATAGACCCTAGATATGTACACTACTTAGAGTTAGACCCCAAATATGTACACTACTTAGGGATAGACCCTAGATATGTACACAACTTAGGGATAGACCCTAGATATGTACACTACTTAGAGTTAGACCCTAGATATGTACAATACTTTGGGATAGACCTATATATGTACACTACTTAGAGTTAGACCCTAGATATGTACAATACTTAGGGTTAGACCCTACATATGTACACTACTTAGGGATAGACCCTAGATATGTATAATACTTAGGGTTAGACCATAGATATGTACAATACTTAGGGATAGACCCTAGATATGTACACTACTTAGGGTTAGACCATAGATATGTACACTACTTAGAATTAGACCCTAGATATGTACAATACTTAGGATAGACCCTAGATATGTACACTACTTGGGATAGACCCTAGATATCTACACTACTTAGAGTTAGACCCCAGATATGTACACTACTTAGAGTTAGACCCTAGATATGTACACTACTTAGGCATAGACCCTAGATACGTACACTACTTGGGGATAGACCCTAGATATGCACACTACTTGAGATAGACCCTAGATATGTACACTACCCAGGGATAGACCCTAGATATGTACACTACTTAGGGATAGATCCTAGATATGTACACTACTTAAGGATAGACCCTAGATATGTACACTACTTAGGGTTAGACCATAGATATGTACAATACTTAGGATAGACCCTAGATATGTACACTACTTAGAATTAGACCCTAGATATGTACACTACTTTGAGTTAGACCCCAGATATGTACACTACTTAGGGATAGACCCTAGATACGTACACAACTTAGGGATAGACCCTAGATATGTACAATACTTAGGGTTAGACCCTAGATATCTACAATACTTAGGAATAGACCGTAAATATGTACACTACTTGGGATAGACCCTAAATATGTACACTACTTAGAGATAGACCCTAGATATGTACACTACTTAGGGTTAGATCCTATATATGTACACTACTTAGAGTTAGACCGTAGATATGTACACTACTCAGGGATAGACTGTAGATGTGTACACCACTTAAGGATAGACCCTAGATGTGTACACTACTCAGGGATAGACTCTAGATATGTACACTACTTAGAGATAGACCCTAGATATGTACACTACTTAGAGTTAGACCCTAGATATGTACACTACTTAGGGATAGACCCTAGATATGTACACAACTTAGGGATAAACCCTAGATATGTACACTACTTAGAGTTAGACCCTAGATATGTACAATACTTAGGGTTAGACCCTAGATATGTACACTACTTAGAGATAGGCCCTAGATATGTACACTACTTAGAGATAGGCCCTACATATGTACACTACTCAGGGATAGACCCTAGATATGTACACTACTTAGGGATAGATCCTATATATGTACACTACTTAAGGATAGACCCTAGATATGTACACTACTTAGGGTTAGACCATAGATATGTACAATACTTAGGGACAGACCCTAGATATGTACACTACTTAGGGTTAGACCATAGATATGGACACTACTTGGGATAGACTTTAGATATGTACACTACTTAGAATTAGACCCTAGATATGTACACTACTTGGGGATAGACCCTAGATATGTACACTGCTTAGAGATAGACTCTAGATATGTACACTACTTAGGGTTAGACCCTAGATATGTACACTACTTAGGGATAGACCCTAGATATGTACACAACTTAGGGATAAACCCTAGATATGTACACTACTTAGAGTTAGACCCTAGATATGTACAATACTTAGGGTTAGACCCTAGATATGTACACTACTTAGAGATAGGCCCTAGATATGTACACTACTTAGAGATAGGCCCTACATATGTACACTACTCAGGGATAGACCCTAGATATGTACACTACTTAGGGATAGATCCTATATATGTACACTACTTAAGGATAGACCCTAGATATGTACACTACTTAGGGTTAGACCATAGATATGTACAATACTTAGGGACAGACCCTAGATATGTACACTACTTAGGGTTAGACCATAGATATGGACACTACTTAGGGATAGACTTTAGATATGTACACTACTTAGAATTAGACCCTAGATATGTACACTACTTGGGGATAGACCCTAGATATGTACACTGCTTAGAGATAGACTCTAGATATGTACACTACTTGGGGTTAGACCCTAGATATGTACCTTACTTAGCGATAGAACCTAGATATGTACACTACTCAGGGATAGACCCTAGATATGTACACTGATTAGAGATAGACCCTAGATATGTACACTACTTAGGGTTAAACCCTAGATATGTACACTACTTAAGGATAGACCCTAGATATGTACACTGCTTAGAGATAGACCCTAGATATGTACACTACTTAGGGTTAGACCCTATATATGTACACTACTTAGAGTTAGACCCTAGATATGTACACTACTCAGGGATAGACTCTAGATATGTACACTACTTAAGGATAGATCCTAGATATGTACAATATTTAGGGATAGAGCCTAGATATGTACACTACTTAGAGTTAGACCCTAGATATGTACACTGCTTAGAGATAGACCCTAGATATGTACACTACTTAAGGATGGACCCTAGATATGTACACTACTCAGGGATAGACCCTAGATATGTACACTGCTTTGAGATAGATCCTAGATATGTACACTACTTAGGGTTATACCCTCGATATGTACACTACTTAAGAATAGACCCTAGATATGTACACTGCTTAGAGATAGACCCTAGATATGTACACTACTTAGGGTTAGACCCTAGATATGTACATTGCTTAGAGTTAGACCCTAGATATGTACACTACTTAGGGTTAGACCCTAGATATGTACACTACTTAGCGATAGATCCTAGATATGTACACTACTCAGGGATAGACCCTAGTTATGTACACTGATTAGAGATAGACCCTAGATATGTACACTACTTAGGGTTAGACCCTAGATATGTACACTACTTAAGGATAGACCTTAGATATGTACACTGCTTAGAGATAGACCCTAGATATGTACACTACTTAGGTTTAGACCCTATATATGTACACTACTTAGAGTTAGACCCTAGATATGTACACTACTCAGGGATAGACTCTAGATATGTACACTGCTTAAGGATAGATCCTAGATATGTACAATATTTAGGGATAGACCCTAGATATGTACACTACTTAGAGTTAGACCCTAGATATGTACACTGCTTAGAGATAGACCCTAGATATGTACACTACTTAGGGATAGACCCTAGATATGTACACTACTCAGGGATAGACCCTAGATATGTACACTGCTTAGAGATAGATCCTAGATATGTACACTACTTAGGGTTATACCCTCGATATGTACACTACTTAAGAATAGACCCTAGATATGTGCACTGCTTAGAGATAGACCCTAGATATGTACACTACTTAGGGTTAGACCCTAGATATGTACACTGCTTAGAGATAGACCCTAGATATGTACATTGCTCAGAGTTAGACCCTAGATATGTACACTACTTAGGGTTAGACCCTAGATATGTACACTACTTAGCGATAGATCCTAGATATGTACACTACTCAGGGATAGACCCTAGATATGTACACTGCTTAGAGATAGACCCTAGATATGTACACTACTTAGGGTTAGACCCTAGATATGTACACTACTTAAGGATAGACCCTAGATATGTACACTGCTCAGAGATAGACCCTAGATATGTACACTGCTCAGAGATAGACCCTAGATATGTACACTACTTAGAGTTAGACCCTAGATATGTACACTACTTAGGGTTAGATTCTAGATATGTACACTACTTAGTAATAGACTCTAGATATGTACACTACTTAGGGATAGACCCTAGATATGTACACTACTTAGGGTTAGACCCTATATATGTACACTACTTAGAGTTAGACCGTAGATATGTACACTACTCAGGGATAGACCCTTTATCTTATTAAATATATGGTTTTCTTGGTCTGAATTATCTGGTAACATTACTGCTTTGTACGATGCTGTAAGAGCATCTACTCTGGAGAAATATCTCCCGTATCTCTGTACAGCAATTCTTCTGGACCCTCCTTCTGGTATCCCTTGAGAATTAGAATGAACGTGTCTTGCTTCATTGGTTACCAAAGTACGTTTTGTAAGATGTTTATTAGACGGAGTGTGATTGGCTGATACTGTGTTTCTTTATCAGACCTTACTCTGAACGTTATCTATTAGTATGTGTTACAAACACAACTGGATCAAAAGACGTGCGATCCATATTACTGAATCGTCAAGAACAGTTGAACTATATTATTATGTCACGTCAGTTAGGCTTAAAACAAACACGCGATAAGTTTACGTGTAATATATCTGCTGTGGTACACACAATACAGATATCTGTGACACCTATATATACTGTTGTTGCTACACAATACAGTAATTTATTAAATAATACTGTTGTTGCTACACAACACATTGTTGTTGCTATAGTACACACTGTTGTATAAAACGGTGTAGTTGCTACACGACACATTAATGTGTTAACTTAAGTATTGTTGATTGCGAAATGATTTATTTTTAACATTCTCGGTAAAACCGTATATTATGTTTGGTTTTTAACAATATTTTCTTGACTAAGCTTTGCACGAGAACATCACACGTTTTGTACAATAACTGGTCATTGTTACAATTTTCTATCCACTAAACGGTGAACAAGTCCTTCAAAACATATCCGATGTTGCACAATTACACAATATGTCCAAGCGCAGTTTATTTCTGTTGTATAATAAATCACGTGTCATCAGAATCATGACACTTCTGGAAAGTCTGTCAAGGAATAGCCACCTTTCCTGACACTACGTTTCCAAGTTCTCGTCGTATTGAAACGGTGGTTTCATCTTTATCTCAACTTTGTTTAATTGGAAAACTCATCTTCAAAATACGATCCACAACTCAGTTATGAATAGCAGGTGAAGATTTCTTTGTCTTTTATCAAGTTCACGTTCAAAAGTTGTTGCTTTTTTTCAATGTAACAGAAAGTCTATAAGTTGTACGTTAGAAAGAACGTGGTAAGATAAGTTGTACGTTAGAAAGAACGTGGTAAGATAAGTTGTACGTTAGAAAGAACGTGGTAAGATAAGTTGTACGTTAGAAAGAACGTGGTAAGATAAGTTGTACGTTAGTAAGAACGTGGTAAGATAAGTTGTACGTTAGAAAGAACGTGGTAAGATAAGTTGTACGTTAAAAAGAACGTGGTAAGATAAGTTGTACGTTAGAAAGAACGTGGTAAGATAAGTTGTACGTTAGAAAGAACGTGGTAAGATAAGTTGTACGTTAGAAAGAACGTGGTAAGATAAGTTGTATCAATAATTACATTTCTTACCAGACGTATTAAAACCCTAAAGTCCATATGGTGCCTCACTTGCTGTAAACACATCTCCTTTGTTAAGCTATAAATATTTAAAGACTAAAAATATTAGCGTACCGTACGTAATAATGTAGTCTTAATAAGAACCAACCTCACTTATAACACATGCAGTTATTGTTGAACTATGAACGATAACTTTTGAGTAACTTAGCGAAACCCAACAAAAGGGTGAGTCACAACAATCGAAAACATGTTATCACCTTTGCTGTCTTCCTAAAACAATGAAAATTCTGTTCACTGTTTATAAGAATTAATTATATTCCATCAGGCGCGTGATTTAGAAATAACCTATAGGGGAGAGGTAACAAAACATGTTTAATTAACCTGAATGTGACGTATATCCCCCACGCAGTGCTTCCCTTATGATCCTGTTTAGACTTCCATCACACGCGTCCGAGATAATCCATAATCTCTGAGCAAACAGTAAATCGGCCCGGCGTGGCAAAGTGGGTTAAGGCGTTCGACTCGTAATCTTAGGGTCGCGGGTTCGAATCCTGGTCGCGCCAATCATGCTCGCCCTTTCAGGCGTGGGGGCGTTATAGTGTGACGGTCAATCTCACTATTCGTTGGTAAAAGAGTAGCCCAAGAGTTGGCGGCGGGTGGTGATGACTAGCTGCCTTCCCTCTAGTCTTACACTGCTAAATTAGGGACGGCTAGCACAGATAGCCCTCGAGTAGCTTTGTGCGAAATTAAAACAAAACAAAACAAAAACAAACAACCAGTAAATATATGATGTTTATCTTTATCGATTTAGTTTAATATATTTCGAGAAGTGATACTCATAGCACAGAATCCTTTGAAATGACACTTGAAAATGATTAATATTAAGTGACTTCAGTATCTGTGAGATTCATTCTCGGTGCGGAGGCGTTCTTTCATATCATGCACAAAGGAAAGATGGGGTATGGAGAAGTGATGAGGTCGTCTGAAGACTATGGTTTGAGAATACATAAATATAATCTCCAACTCACCTTCGAGATTCGAGCGATCTTTCGCTAAATGAACTGGAACATTTCCCCGGAATATTTCAGCTTCGTCAACGACTATATGCAGTAAACATACACTTAATTTATTTATGATCGATTAACTTTATTTGTTCATGACTATATCCAGTAAAGATGTGATGAAAAATTAGTGCATTATATTACATTTAAGTTTGAAACATGAGTTCCTTTTTTAAACATATTGGACGACCAGGGCTCTGTTTTATGAGCCAGAGTCGTTATATCTCCCAGGTATGTTATTAACAAATGTTAACAAGTCTTACGGACTTTACAATGTATGTAAAACGAGTCGTTTAATTTCTTCGCAGGAATCTATTATTCTGATAAGATATCTTTATGAGTTTTTGTGTCATGATAGATATGAAATAATGAATATTAAATTACCTTTCGGTGTTAAAAACAATAGAAATAGAGCTAAACATATGGGTAAATAGAATGAACAACGCACATTACATAACTTCTACGTTATTAGGCGCTTTGGTCATTCTTGTACTCACCAACTGACAGTAAAAGTTTACGTATCATGACCTTTAGTATAGTAAATGCATCCTTATGAAATCCGGCAAGGTTTTGGAGTACATTATATATTTTTGTACTCCAGGAACTATACTTTAATGTATGTAGTTTTACTAAAGATTTGTTTGAGACATTTAGAGTCAAAGTGGGACCCAAACTCTGACTTTCTTTAGTGTATGATGGATGTCGTGTTAACATTAAAAATACTTTGATTTTATTTTACTTTTCAAATTTTGTTTCCATTTGTTTGGAATGAATTTTATGCAAGAATAGACGACAACTAGCTCAGCTATCCGTCCTTAATTTAACAGTAAAAGACAGGGAACATAGCTAGTCATACCACCAACTCTTGAGATACTATCTAATATACTGGTATTGACCCTCATTATATAACGCCCCACGGCTGAAACAGCAAGTATGTTTGGTGGGTCGGAGATTCGAACCCACGGCCCTCAGATTGTGAGTTAGACGTCCTATTCAGTTGACCATCCCTTCAATTTCCGTATTCTCTAGACTTTCCTAAATGAGTATCCAAAGTATCTCATTTCTCTTATTTTCTCTACCTGCTAAATATAAAAATGTGAAACTACAAATAACATTTCGAACAATTAATTTCGATCTAACAGTGTTAACCAAAAGTAGATGTGACGTAACAGTTCTCTTTGTAGGCTTAGCTTAGATATTTCAGGCTAAAGACACCAGGCTATGCTGTTCAGTTCTGTTGAACTTTATCGATGAAACATGAAACAACTAGATTACTGACTGGTTCTCACTTCTGTCAGGCCTCGCATGGCCAGATGGTTAAGATACTCGACTCGTAATCTGAGGGGCGCGGGTTCGAATCCCAGTCACACCAAACATGCTCGCCCTTTTCAGCCGTCACATAATAACGTTATGTGACGGTCAATCCCACTATTCGTTGGTAAAATAGTAGCCCAAGGGTTGGCGGTGGGTAGTGATGACTAGCTACCTTCACAATAATCTATCACTGCAAAATTAGGGGACGGTTAGCGCAGATAGCCCTCGTGTATCTTTGCGCTAAATTCAAAATAAACCACACCAATCACTGCTGTGAAAATTAGGGGTATTGAAACCGTTTAGCAAATAATAATTAAAATCCAGTTAGATCAGTCACAAGTTCAGTTACAGTGTTATCACAATACGTTCAGTTACAGTGTTATCACACTATAGATTAAATATGTTTCTTAAAAACAAGCCAACATTAATAAAAGTCAGTAGTGAATACGACACAACAGAGGTGACAACCAGCCGGTGAACTGTACCATTTCCGAAAGTCGACGTTGACTTATTATAGTACTTTAATTATTCATCATAAGACGTATTTTTGGGTTTCGTGTTAACGTAAACGATTTTTTCTACAAAATCAATGAAAAAATGTGAAGTAATAATTGTAGAGAGATTACTTAAGATTAACACTCAAATGCTGCTTGCACAGCGCGACTAAATTGATTTATATGTTATAAAACAATAATTGTTTTGCCTAGAAAATGCCAGAGGTCTCTAGTGATTTGTATCGGCTGGTCACGAACAAGCAACAGGTAAAGCAAACACTGGGAAATTTGTTCGTAGTGTTTGTTTTGTTAGAATTTCGCGCAAAGCTACACGAGGAATATCTGTGCGAGCCGTCCCTAATTTGGCAGTGTAAGACTAGAGGGAAGGCAGCTAGTCATCATCACCCACCGCCAACTCTTAGGCTACTCTTTTACCAACGAATAGTGGGATTGACCGTAACATCATAACGCCCTCACGGCTGAAAGCGCGAGCATATTTGGTGCGACAGGGATTCGAACCCGCGACAGTCGGATTACGAATCGAATGCCTTAACCCACCTGGCCATGCCGTGCTTGTTCGTAGTGAAACTCGGGTAAGAAGACGTACTGACCATAACAGTGAACGTTTGTACTGAACTAAACTTTACTGACCATTGTAGATATTTTGTGTTATTTCTTATGACCATGCAAAACCTCGTTCTATTGGCTTAGTACTGTCGTAGCTGGTGATATACATTGCTACTCACCCAAGTGTCTTAAGGGTTGCCAACAGAAGTGACAAGTCCTTGTTTTAAATAACAATCAGGAATCGATGGCACAGTTCTTGTACACGTTCATAACCGCTGAATCTATAACCATTCAGAATCCTCAGTAAACACGTTCTTACTGACAATAGACCATCTAGTATGACTGTATTTGTCTTGAGACTACAAAAAACATCACACTCCATTCTTTTGGGGAGTGAATTAGTTATAAGAGTGACAGTTAAATTCCACTTTTGTATTAGATAAATGTAGCCCAAGTGTTGGCGGTGGGTGCTCTTGAGAAATTGTCAACAGGCTACGTGTGTTTCGCTCACAGCGGGTCTCGCAAACCGATACGTAAATAGTAACCCTTGAATAGCTTTGGGCGAACGAATGTCTAAAACCAAAATAAATTACATTCATCTTTATACCATGTAATTTAATCTTACCGTAAATACAATGATTACTCGCAACTACACTCCACGTTAAGTTCGATTTTCTGGACTAGACTTAAGTACTCAACGAAATTAATCTCGAAACACAAGTCATTTCTATTGTTGTAACCAATGAAACAGCAGCCCTTGGAAACTAATTTCTCCATTTTCGAAACGAAGCGAATGGGGTTTTTAATATATTCTTCGATAACTGCTACATGCAAGGCTTAGACCGGAAGATCAAGTGGTCACTGTGTTCGCGGCTATGTTGCTATAGCAACAAGTTTTATGAAACCATGCAGCCACGCCCTTCATAAGATTGTCATGTTTTGTTTGCACGTTTTGTTCAAATTTTCTTTTATTATAATTAATGTTTTGGCATTTAGCGGTTGTAGGTATTCAATTTAGTTTCCTTGTGAAACAGAGGTAAATTTACTGACTTACAAGCATAAAATTAGGGGTTCTGTCCCCCGGTGAACACAGCAGATAGTCCTGCTTGCCCTAAAGTAAATGAATTATTAACCATCTGTTATGTTAACTCATGCCCCATCATTCGAGAAATTTAAATAAAAAAATACTCAAGAAATATTACCTGGTCAATCTGTACATTTCTATCTATGTATGTGTGTAAATCTCTATCTCCATAAATTAACCACTTCAACTTTCTTTTAAAAAAAATCTAGCTTTTCAAAATGCCCTTTTATACAACATACAATAGGTAGAAATGACTTCTGCAAACCCTGTAACAAAGAGAAATGTCTTCTACAAACCCTGTGACAAAGAGAAATGTCTTCTACAAACCCTGTGACAAAGAGAAATGTCTTCTACAAACCCTGTGACAAAGAGAAATGCCTTTTACAAATCCTGTAACAAAGTAAAATGCCCTTTTACAAAATGGAAGAAGTTATGAAAAACAAGCTACCAACCACAAACAATGATATTTATATCGTATTATCCAGACTCGAAACCACAATTAATGACATTCGTATCCTAATATCCAGACTTGAAACCACACTCAATGATATTTATATCCTTACATTCAAACTCGAAACTACTTTTAATAATATTCGTATCCTAATATACAGACTCGAAACCATAATGAATGATATTTATATCCTAATATTCATGCTATAAACCACATTCAATGATATTTATATTATGATATTTATACTGCAAGCCACATTTAATTATATGTATACTAATATCCATAATATAAATCACATTCAATTATATTTATATTATAATATCCATAATATAAACCACAATTAATAATATTTATATCCTAATATCTATAATATAAACCACACTTAATAATATTTATATCCTAATATCTATAATATAAACCACACTTAATAATATTTATATCCTAATATCCATAATATAAACCACACTTAATAATATTTATATCCTAATATCCATAATATAAACCACATTTAATAACATTTATATCCTAATATCCGGATTTTAAGCCACATTTAATAAAGTAATGATTTTCAGTAATCCTCTGATACACACACCTTAAGCCTCGTTTCTGAAGCTGACATCTTTGATTTAATATATATTTTAGAGGTCACTCGTGTCTACATTTATTATTATACGGTTGCTTGGGGTTCTAGTAAATAACTAAATATTTTCACGTGTTTACAACGTATATACGTTTTATTCTAGTCGTTACACATTTTTTGTAGTTTTGTTTACTTGCTACTCTATATTCTATTTTAATATTATTCTAATTTGTTACACGTTATTGTAGCATTGTTACCTGTAAAACTATCAGCAGTTGAATCGTTTTTGTGCAGTTCAATGTTTGGAGAAAGCGAAGTTTTAGCACCTAATGTCAACTCAGTTTGTTTTCTTGTTAAAAATGTGTTTTTAAAAGAAATATTCAATATAAAAAAATGTTAAAAATAAACAAATGTATATTAACATACGTTTTGATACTTATCGATAAACTATTTTAATTGAAATCGCTAAAATATTTATTTGTTTTATTAATTTGATTACTAAGCGAGAGACCCTCACGAAGGTTATGTAAATATAACTCATTTCTCAAATACGAGACTTGTATTCCCTGTAAAGGATACTTCACGGCTGAAGGTATTTCAGAGACAGTATTGTGTCCTTGACGAAAGTAAATGATTTGTACACAACCCAGGTGAATAGAAAGAAAAAATGTTGTTTTTTTGTTTTTATTTAATCAACACAGAAGCGATGACAAAGGCAACAGGCTAAACCTCGCTCCAAGTACTTGTAAAAACTTTTCACTACTTACGTGTATCGATTGAACGGAACGAGAAAAGAAACTCGACCAATCGTAGCCTTTCGTTCCTCGGTGTTGGAGTGGCTTTATCCTTAAGAGTGATAAACACGAGCGAGGTGGGGTCAGTTAGACCCTGGTTGTAGCAAGTAGAAATAGGCTAGCTGGTTCTACCATACTGGATGTGTTGTCATTTTATAAGTTTTTTTCTGAACCAGTTACTTGGTTCGTTGTGTATGAATTATTCAACCAGTTTATAATCCACTTGTAAATCAGTAAGTCAGCTACTTTTATTCGTTGTTTTCAATCAATCCTGTTTGGGTAGATTCTTTCTTGTTTTCATCTTACAGCATTCTGTTTGTCTACCAACTAAGTGTGACTCTATTACGTCACTGTTTAAAATCACGTGTGTGGTCTCCAATGTTTTACGAAGCGTAATTCAAAATTAAATTTCGGTCGTTCTATTAAAGGAATGAGTGAAATATTATCTGTCGTTCAAGGTAAGCGTTTTATTTATTTATTTTCGTTAATATCCAAGTCATCTAACTTACATAAAAATCCGCCAGGGAGAGTAACCTGACGTTTTATAACATAATTCGGCTACATGTTTTCACTAATTTAACGCACTTGTCACACTGTACCTAGAGGCTAATGTTCTCTTCTCTGAAATGTAACAAAATGTATTTTGCTGAGATTAAAACTCATCAGATAACGAACAACAGCTGGACCTCTCGTCCAGCTAATGACAAACAATGACTTTTTAACCTCCTAATTGTAGCAGACAGTTGTCTTAGCAGCACAGTTATGTTGGTCACGTAACTATTTTATAGTTTCACTTATGTCTGTATGAAATATTTTATAGTTTTCAGTTAACACGTAGCTTGTGATGATTTCATAAACGGTATATAACATATCTACTTCCACTGGCCATCATTTAAGCTGTTTCGTCCATATATTGTGTTCCTTTCTTAGGTCTAAGACGGGAATTAAGCCCCCAAAACACTAAACTGTATCATTAAACTCGAAACTACACGACTGATTCACCATACGACGTCATGAAGTTCGTGACCGTGCGATACATGGTATTATATTGTATAAAGCTCCATGACCGTACAGTGCGTCAGATGATAACAAACGTCAAAACTGTATTTCATAAGATATTTTTATGTATCATGTAGAACATTAAAGAAACTATTTACCTGTTATCGCATTCCGTGTAACACTGACCTAACATAACATTCCACGTATAATTAACTTGTCGCAACTGTTCGTGTAACGCTGTCATGTCGTGGCATCTCGTATAACACTGCTATGTTATAGCGTGGCATATCAGGATATTCCGTGTAATATGAATACATTAGGTGATTCGTGTAATATTAGTGTATCAGGATATTACTGTATCAGTTTATTACGACCTTACATCCGTTACATGTAAACAGTTCAGTTTATTACGACCTTACATTTGTAATGTGTATACAGTGCAGTTTATTACGACCTTACATCTGTAATGTATATACAGTGCAGTTTATTACGACCTTACATCCGTTATATGTATACAGTGTAATTTATTACGACCTTACATCTGTAATGTGTATACAGTGCAGTTTATTACGACCTTACATCTGTAATGTGTATACAGTGCAGTTTATTACGACCTTACATCCGTTATGTGTATACAGTGTACTTTATTACGACCTGACATCTGTAATGTGTATACAGTGTAGTTTATTACGACCTTACATCCGTTATGTGTATACAGTGCAGTTTATTACGACCTGACATCCGTTATGTGTATACAGTGTAATTTATTACGACCTTACATCCGTTATGTGTATACAGTGTAATTTATTACGACCTTACATCCGTTATGTGTATACAGTGTAGTATATTACGACCTGACATCTGTAATGTATATACAGTGCAGTTTATTACGACCTTACATCCGTTATGTGTATACAGTGTACTTTATTACGACCTTACATATGTAATGTGTATACAGTGCAGTTTATTACGACCTTACATCTGTAATGTGTATACAGTGCAGTTTATTACGACCTTACATCCGTTATGTGTATACAGTGTAATTTATTACGACCTTACATATGTAATGTGTATACAGTGCAGTTTATTACGACCTTACATCTGTAATGTATACAGTGCAGTTTATTACGACCTTACATCCGTTATGTGTATACAGTGTACTTTATTACGACCTGACATCTGTAATGTGTATACAGTGTAATTTATTACGACCTTGCATCCGTTATATGTATACAGTGTAATTTATTACGACCTTACATCCGTTATGTGTATACAGTGTAATTTATTACGACCTTACATCCGTTATGTGTATACAGTGTAGTTTATTACGACCTTACATCTGTAATGTGTATACAGTGTAGTTTAATACGACCTTACATCTGTAATGTGTATACAGTGTAGTTTATTACGATCTTACATCCGTTATGTGTATACAGTGTAGTTTATTACGACCTTACATCTGTTATGTATATACAGTGTAGTTTATTACGACCTTACATCTGTAATGTGTATACAGTGTAGTTTATTACGACCTGACATCCGTTATGTGTATACAGTGTAGTTTAATACAACCTTACATCTGTTATGTATATACAGTGTAGTTTATTACAACCTTACATCTGTAATGTGTTTACAGTGTAGTTTATTACAACCTTACATCTGTAATGTGTATACAGTGTAGTTTAATACAACCTTACATCTGTTATGTATATACAGTGTAGTTTATTACAACCTTACATCTGTAATGTGTATACAGTGTAGTTTATTACGACCTTACATCCGTTATGTGTATACAGTGTAGTTTAATACGACCTTACATCTGTAATGTATATACAGTGTAGTTTATTACAACCTTACATCTGTAATGTGTATACAGTGCAGTTTATTACGACCTTACATCTGTAATGTGTATACAGTGCAGTTTATTACGACCTTACATCCGTTATGTGTATACAGTGTACTTTATTACGACCTGACATCTGTAATGTGTATACAGTGTAGTTTATTACGACCTTACATCCGTTATGTGTATACAGTGCAGTTTATTACGACCTGACATCCGTTATGTGTATACAGTGTAATTTATTACGACCTTACATCCGTTATGTGTATACAGTGTAATTTATTACGACCTTACATCCGTTATGTGTATACAGTGTAGTATATTACGACCTGACATCTGTAATGTATATACAGTGCAGTTTATTACGACCTTACATCCGTTATGTGTATACAGTGTACTTTATTACGACCTTACATATGTAATGTGTATACAGTGCAGTTTATTACGACCTTACATCTGTAATGTGTATACAGTGCAGTTTATTACGACCTTACATCCGTTATGTGTATACAGTGTAATTTATTACGACCTTACATATGTAATGTGTATACAGTGCAGTTTATTACGACCTTACATCTGTAATGTGTATACAGTGCAGTTTATTACGACCTTACATCCGTTATGTGTATACAGTGTACTTTATTACGACCTGACATCTGTAATGTGTATACAGTGTAATTTATTACGACCTTGCATCCGTTATGTGTATACAGTGTAATTTATTACGACCTTACATCCGTTATGTGTATACAGTGTAATTTATTACGACCTTACATCCGTTATGTGTATACAGTGTAGTTTATTACGACCTTACATCTGTAATGTGTATACAGTGTAGTTTAATACGACCTTACATCTGTAATGTGTATACAGTGTAGTTTATTACGATCTTACATCCGTTATGTGTATACAGTGTAGTTTATTACGACCTTACATCTGTTATGTATATACAGTGTAGTTTATTACGACCTTACATCTGTAATGTGTATACAGTGTAGTTTATTACGACCTGACATCCGTTATGTGTATACAGTGTAGTTTAATACAACCTTACATCTGTTATGTATATACAGTGTAGTTTATTACAACCTTACATCTGTAATGTGTTTACAGTGTAGTTTATTACAACCTTACATCTGTAATGTGTATACAGTGTAGTTTAATACAACCTTACATCTGTTATGTATTTACAGTGTAGTTTATTACAACCTTACATCTGTAATGTGTATACAGTGTAGTTTATTACGACCTTACATCCGTTATGTGTATACAGTGTAGTTTAATACGACCTTACATCTGTAATGTATATACAGTGTAGTTTATTACAACCTTACATCTGTAATGTGTATACAGTGCAGTTTATTACGACCTTACATCTGTAATGTGTATACAGTGCAGTTTATTACGACCTTACATCCGTTATGTGTATACAGTGTACTTTATTACGACCTGACATCTGTAATGTGTATACAGTGTAGTTTATTACGACCTTACATCCGTTATGTGTATACAGTGCAGTTTATTACGACCTGACATCCGTTATGTGTATACAGTGTAATTTATTACGACCTTACATCCGTTATGTGTATACAGTGTAATTTATTACGACCTTACATCCGTTATGTGTATACAGTGTAGTATATTACGACCTGACATCTGTAATGTATATACAGTGCAGTTTATTACGACCTTACATCCGTTATGTGTATACAGTGTACTTTATTACGACCTTACATATGTAATGTGTATACAGTGCAGTTTATTACGACCTTACATCTGTAATGTGTATACAGTGCAGTTTATTACGACCTTACATCCGTTATGTGTATACAGTGTAATTTATTACGACCTTACATATGTAATGTGTATACAGTGCAGTTTATTACGACCTTACATCTGTAATGTGTATACAGTGCAGTTTATTACGACCTTACATCCGTTATGTGTATACAGTGTACTTTATTACGACCTGACATCTGTAATGTGTATACAGTGTAATTTATTACGACCTTGCATCCGTTATGTGTATACAGTGTAATTTATTACGACCTTACATCCGTTATGTGTATACAGTGTAATTTATTACGACCTTACATCCGTTATGTGTATACAGTGTAGTTTATTACGACCTTACATCTGTAATGTGTATACAGTGTAGTTTAATACGACCTTACATCTGTAATGTGTATACAGTGTAGTTTATTACGATCTTACATCCGTTATGTGTATACAGTGTAGTTTATTACGACCTTACATCTGTTATGTATATACAGTGTAGTTTATTACGACCTTACATCTGTAATGTGTATACAGTGTAGTTTATTACGACCTGACATCCGTTATGTGTATACAGTGTAGTTTAATACAACCTTACATCTGTTATGTATATACAGTGTAGTTTATTACAACCTTACATCTGTAATGTGTTTACAGTGTAGTTTATTACAACCTTACATCTGTAATGTGTTTACAGTGTAGTTTATTACAACCTTACATCCGTTATGTGTATACAGTGTAGTTTATTACGACCTTACATATGTAATGTGTATACAGTGCAGTTTATTACGACCTTACATCTGTAATGTGTATACAGTGCAGTTTATTACGACCTTACATCCGTTATGTGTATACAGTGTAATTTATTACGACCTTACATATGTAATGTGTATACAGTGCAGTTTATTACGACCTTACATCTGTAATGTGTATACAGTGCAGTTTATTACGACCTTACATCCGTTATGTGTATACAGTGTAGTTTAATACAACCTTACATCTGTTATGTATATACAGTGTAGTTTATTACAACCTTACATCTGTAATGTGTTTACAGTGTAGTTTATTACAACCTTACATCTGTAATGTGTTTACAGTGTAGTTTATTACAACCTTACATCCGTTATGTGTATACAGTGTAGTTTATTACGACCTTACATCCGTTATGTGTATACAGTGTAGTTTAATACAACCTTACATCTGTAATGTGTATACAGTGTAGTTTAATACAACCTTACATCTGTTATGTATATACAGTGTAGTTTATTACAACCTTACATCTGTAATGTGTATACAGTGTAGTTTATTACAACCTTACATCCGTTATGTGTATACAGTGTAGTTTAATACAACCTTACATCTGTTATGTATATACAGTGTAGTTTATTACAACCTTACATCTGTAATGTGTTTACAGTGTAGTTTATTACAACCTTACATCTGTAATGTGTATACAGTGTAGTTTAATACAACCTTACATCTGTTATGTATATACAGTGTAGTTTATTACAACCTTACATCTGTAATGTGTATACAGTGTAGTTTATTACGACCTTACATCCGTTATGTGTATACAGTGTAGTTTAATACGACCTTACATCTGTAATGTATATACAGTGTAGTTTATTACAACCTTACATCTGTAATGTGTTTACAGTGTAGTTTATTACAACCTTACATCTGTAATGTGTATACAGTGTAGTTTATTACGACCTTACATCCGTTATGTGTATACAGTGTAGTTTAATACGACCTTACATCTGTAATGTATATACAGTGTAGTTTATTACAACCTTACATCTGTAATGTGTTTACAGTGTAGTTTATTACAACCTTACATCTGTAATGTGTATACAGTGTAGTTTATTACAACCTTACATCCGTTATGTGTTTACAGTGTAGTTTATTACGACCTTACATCCGTTATGTGTATACAGTGTAGTTTATTACGACCTTACATCTGTAATGTGTTTACAGTGTAGTATATTACAACCTTACATCTGTAATGTGTATACAGTGTAGTTTATTACAACCTTACATCCGTTATGTGTTTACAGTGTAGTTTATTACGACCTTACATCCGTTATGTGTATACAGTGTAGTTTATTACGACCTTACATCTGTAATGTGTTTACAGTGTAGTATATTACGACCTGACATCCGTTATGTGTATACAGTGTAGTTTATTACGACCTTACATCCGTTATGTGTATACAGTGTAGTTTATTACGACCTTACATCCGTTATGTGTATAGAGCAAACTGATGAAACCAATACATGATTTAACTGAATCTATTAACACAGTACATTCAAAAGACAGGACTTAATCATGAAACATGGCGTCGTGCCTGTAAATAACCGAACATTCCTGTTTCACTGGACTAAAAAAAAAATGACGATTCTCATCGTTAGAATGCGCTCTCACAAGCTCATAATGAGACAAAAACATCTAACAGAGAACTTCTGGTAGGTTCAACACATCAGGCAGTGTGCCACGGATAAATCTGATATATATCAGGAAATTAGATGAGTGATGTACCAGGTTTAAAGCTAATAGTTAAACCTAATATTTAAAACGACGTTGTGTCCTAAGTTAGACACATCTATAATTAACAAAAATTTCTTCGCACAATATAATTTTTAGAGAAAACATTGTAATATTCTAACAGATCTATTGGTACAAATGTGTAAACAAAACACTGTAATATTCTAGCACTTCTAATGGTACAAATGTGTTGGCAAAGCATTGTAATATTCTAACAGTTCTAGTGGTACAAACGCGTAAACAAAACATTGTAATATTCTAACAGATCTATTAGTACAAATGTGTAATAGTCTAAAAGTTCTCGTGTTATAAATGTGTTGACAAAGCATTGTTATATTCTAACGGTTCTATTGGTACAAACATGTAAACAAAACATTGTAAACAAAACATTGTAATATTCTAACATTTCTAGTGGTAAAATGTGTAGAAAAAACACTGTAATATTTTAACAGTCTTAGTGGTACAAATGTGTTGACAAATTACTGTAATATTCTAACAGTTCTAGTAGTAGAAATGTGTTGAGAAAACACTGTAATATTTTAACAGTTTTAGTGGTACAAATGTGTAATATTCTAACAGTTCTAGTGGTACAAATGTGTAGATAAAACACTGTAATATTCTAACAGTTCTAGTGGTACAAATGTGTAAACAAAACACTTATATTCTAACAGTCTTTGTGGTACAAATGTGTTGACAAAGGACTGTAATATTCTAACAGTTCTAGTGGTACAAAAGTGTAAACAAAACAATGTAATATTCTAACAGTTCTAGTGGTACAAATGTGTAGAAAAACACTGTAATATTCTAACAGTCTTTGTGGTACAAATGTGTTGACAAATTACTGTAATATTTTAACAGTTCTAGTGATACAAATGTGTAGAAAAACACTGTAATATTCTAACAGTCTTTGTGGTACAAATGTGTTGACAAATTACTGTAATATTCTAACAGTTCTAGTAGTAGAAAAGTGTTGATAAAACACTGTAATATTTTAACAGTTCTAGTGGTACAAATGTGTAGACAAAACACTGTAATATTCTAACAGTTCTTGTGGTACAGATGTGTAGAATGCTAAATTATGACATTACTAATACTATGAAAAAAGCTATAATATTTTTTATCAGTTAAACAAAACTGAGTTGGTAGGAAAAATACCCAGTCTGTATCTAACTGTACATTCACATAATGAATGTCTGTATCTAACCGTATATCTAGGTAATGAATGCATCTTAGTTACAGATAGAGTCTATATATTGTAATTAATTAAGTGGACAGCTTTCTCGTGAATAATTCATAACTGGCAGGGAGGGTACCTCCCATTATTGTGTTTTTACTGTAGGCTCGTGCTTCTAAGTAGGAAATATACTAACGCACTCATGTTTTCTTAAGACCTTTTATTTCTACAGGCTACAGTCTTGTGTCCGATCATTTTCCTTTTAAATAACTGATCCAGAGGAAACACGGTCTTTTACTGATTTGATTATTCTGTTGTTTTTTATTTTTGTGGGGGTCAGAGGAAACACGAGCAGCTCTGTTCCTCTGAGTATTAGTACGTACTGTTAGTTCTATATATTTCAAATTATAGTTTCTTAAAATATACGACACTAGGGAACACTTCAAGAACTATTTGTTTGTTTTGTTGAATTTCGCGCAAAGCTACTCGAGGGCTATCTGCACTAGCCATCCCTAATTTTGCAGTTTAACACTAGAGGGAAGGCAGCTAGTCATCACCACACACCGCCAACTCTTGGGCTACTCTTTCACTAATGAATAGTGGGATTGACCGTAACTTTATAACGCCCCACGGCATGTTTGGTGCGAAGGGATTTGAACCCGCGACTTTAAAGAACTAGCTTGAAACATTAAACAATATTCCTGTTGTTATTAGCATTGAAATAACGAACTGAAAGAAAGAAGGGACATTTTGTGTTCATTACTGTTCTAAACCAACATTTTAGTCACAACTTGCTATATAAAGTATTCCTCTCGAGAAATTTCATTTTATTCAGCTGTTTTGCGGTTATTTGTTACATAGACGACCTTGACTGCCATCTAGTGTGCAAAATTATATCACTTAGCATAATTTATATACTTTTATATTTTCAAAATTCAAACGCTCTTAATTATATAAATTAATTTTTTTTCGCTCTGTCGTCGTACTGTTGTATACATAACATGCATATATATTTACAATTCTGTTTTCTGAGATCTAATTTTATTTTGAAACTTAAAAAATTGTCATCACTCACTCGTCCGCCAGGGGGTTCTCTCTCTCTTGTTAATTGATATTTATAGTATCTCAGTGGGACAACGATAAATTTACGGACTCACAACATTAATATCCTGAGTTCGATTTCTAGGCGTGGACACAGCAGACAACCTAATAACGTGTCTTTACTGTAAAACGGACAAACAAGGACATTGATTGTATATATCGATGTAATCTATTAGTAACTAGTAGTAATAGGCTTCGTTTCATTGTAGGATGGTTTAGTTAGTTTGTGTTACAATTGGAACAACGTCTGGGCCATTTACGATTCGTAATTTTGAGCATTCTAGTTTGCGAATTATAATTTTACTTAGGAAAATTACTTACTAAGGAAAGAGGCCACTGAAAGAAATGTTGACTCCAGCGACCTCTAGAAAGAATTAAACTTGCTTTCTAAAACTTGTCAAACAATGGAATAAAGCTAAAACGACTGTTAAAGTTACCGTGGATTAAAAACATATACAGATTGCAAACAAAATCAAGACAAACGTGTTTCAAAATTAGAGTTAGCACTAGCAATATTTATAATTAGGCTTAGCATTTGAACAGAGAGCAAATAGCCTATTATGCAGGTTTGCGCTGAACAAACAAGCCGTAGAATTACTAAATCAGATTAACTGATAAGCTTGTTTCATCTAAGCCCTTAATTTAACTTTGTTTTATATGTATAATATACTGTTTTAAAAAATTAAAGTAACAAGTACATATTTCAGAATATTTTTGTCATAACTAAATTTATGTATGAAAAACATGTCCATTCGTCTACAAGTGTATTTTCTAAGCTTGCAAGTGAAGTTTGAAGCAATTCAAACGAAACTCACTTCACTCAAGGATAATACAACTCAAGGTACCCAATATAAAGTTGTTACGTGAGAATATAACTCAAGGAACCCTATATAAGGTTGTTACGTGAGAATACAACTCAAGGTACCCAATATAAGGTTGTTACGTGACAATATAACTCAAGGAACCCTATATAAGGTTGTTACGTGAGAATACAACTCAAGGAACCCAATATAAGGTTGTTACGTGAGAATACAACTCAAGGTACCCAATATAAGGTTGTTACGTGAGAATATAACTCAAGAAACCCTATATAAGGTTGTTACGTGAGAATATAACTCAAGGAACCCTATATAAGGTTGTTACGTGAGAATACAACTCAAGGAACCCTATATAAGGTTGTTACGTGAGAATACAACTCAAGGTACCCAATATAAGGTTGTTACGTGAGAATACAACTCAAGGTACCCTATATAAGGTTGTTACGTGAGAATACAACTCAAGGAACCCAATATAAGGTTGTTACGTGAGAATACAACTCAAGGTACCCAATATAAGGTTGTTACGTGAGAATATAACTCAAGGAACCCTATATAAGGTTGTTACGTGAGAATATAACTCAAGGAACCCTATATAAGGTTGTTACGTGAGAATACAACTCAAGGAACCCAGTATAAGGTTGTTACGTGAGAATACAACTCAAGGTACCCAATATAAGGTTGTTACGTGAGAATATGACTCAAGGAACCCTATATAAGGTTGTTACGTGAGAATATAACTCAAGGAACCCTATATAAGGTTGTTACGTGAGAATATAACTCAAGGTACCCAATATAAGGTTGTTACGTGAGAATATAACTCAAGGAACCCTATATAAGGTTGTTACGTGAGAATATAACTCAAGAAACCCTATATAAGGTTGTTACGTGAGAATACAACTCAAGGAACCCTATATAAGGTTGTTACGTGAGAATACAACTCAAGGTACCCAATATAAGGTTGTTACGTGAGAATACAACTCAAGGAACCCTATATAAGGTTGTTACGTGAGAATACAACTCAAGGTACCCAATATAAGGTTGTTACGTGAGAATACAACTCAAGGTACCCAATATAAGGTTGTTACGTGAGAATACAACTCAAGGTACCCTATATAAGGTTGTTACGTGAGAATACAACTCAAGGAACCCAATATAAGGTTGTTACGTGAGAATACAACTCAAGGTACCCAATATAAGGTTGTTACGTGAGAATATAACTCAAGGAACCCTATATAAGGTTGTTACGTGAGAATATAACTCAAGGAACCCTATATAAGGTTGTTACGTGAGAATATAACTCAAGGTACCCAATATAAGGTTGTTACGTGAGAATATAACTCAAGGAACCCTATATAAGGTTGTTACGTGAGAATATAACTCAAGGAACCCTATATAAGGTTGTTACGTGAGAATACAACTCAAGGAACCCAATATAAGGTTGTTACGTGAGAATACAACTCAAGGAACCCTATATAAGGTTGTTACGTGAGAATACAACTCAAGGTACCCAATATAAGGTTGTTACGTGAGAATACAACTCAAGGTACCCAATATAAGGTTGTTACGTGAGAATATAACTCAAGGAACCCTATATAAGGTTGTTACGTGAGAATATAACTCAAGGAACCCTATATAAGGTTGTTACGTGAGAATATAACTCAAGGAACCCTATATAAGGTTGTTACGTGAGAATATAACTCAAGGTACCCAATATAAGGTTGTTACGTGAGAATATAACTCAAGGAACCCTATATAAGGTTGTTACGTGAGAATATAACTCAAGGAACCCTATATAAGGTTGTTACGTGAGAATACAACTCAAGGAACCCAATATAAGGTTGTTACGTGAGAATACAACTCAAGGAACCCTATATAAGGTTGTTACGTGAGAATACAACTCAAGGTACCCAATATAAGGTTGTTACGTGAGAATACAACTCAAGGTACCCAATATAAGGTTGTTACGTGAGAATACAACTCAAGGTACCCAATATAAGGTTGTTACGTGAGAATATAACTCAAGGTACCCAATATAAGGTTGTTACGTGAGAATACAACTCAAGGTACCCAATATAAGGTTGTTACGTGAGAATATAACTCAAGGAACCCTATATAAGGTTGTTACGTGAGAATACAACTCAAGGTACCCAATATAAGGTTGTTACGTGAGAATATAACTCAAGGAACCCAATATAAGGTTGTTACGTGAGAATACAACTCAAGGAACCCTATATAAGGTTGTTACGTGAGAATACAACTCAAGGAACCCTATATAAGGTTGTTACGTGAGAATACAACTCAAGGAACCCTATATAAGGTTGTTACGTGAGAATACAACTCAAGGAACCCTATATAAGGTTGTTACGTGAGAATACAACTCAAGGAACCCTATATAAGGTTGTTACGTGAGAATACAACTCAAGGAACCCTATATAAGGTTGTTACGTGAGAATATAACTCAAAGAACCCTATATAAGGTTGTTACGTGAGAATACAACTCAAGGAACCCTATATAAGGTTGTTACGTGAGAATACAACTCAAGGAACCCTATATAAGGTTGTTACGTGAGAATACAACTCAAGGAACCCTATATAAGGTTGTTACGTGAGAATACAACTCAAGGAACCCTATATAAGGTTGTTACGTGAGAATACAACTCAAGGAACCCTATATAAGGTTGTTACGTGAGAATACAACTCAAGGAACCCTATATAAGGTTGTTACGTGAGAATACAACTCAAGGAACCCTATATAAGGTTGTTACGTGAAACTATGCACTCCTTATTAATTCTCGAAACAAATACCAACATGGCTCGTTTTCTCAGTGTGTACCTTCATCTTGTGTGCCCAAGCAGTCAGGCGCCATCTGACAGAGAATAAGGTGGCCAGGGCAGTCCAGATGCTGGAGGATGGCCAGAACCAAAGGAGGGTGGCACAACGCGTCGGTGTCACCAAGCGTCATCAATCGACTTTGGCAACGCTACCAGGAGACAAACTCTTATGGCAGGAGGCAAGGTCAAGACCGTCATCGCTGCACAAAGAGGACCGCTACATCGTGACTACCGCTAGGTTAACTACAGCTCGGTCACTGCGAAATGACCTTCAGCATTCCACTGGAACCCGTATGTCGACCCAAACAGTTTGCAATCGTCTGTACAAAGGACGCCCTAGGGCCAGACGGCCTGCAAGAGGAGTTATCCTGGCAGCGCGACACCTTGCAGCCAGGTTGGAGTTTGCTCGTCAGTACCTGGACTGGGAACTTCGTCAATGAGCCACCGTGCTGTGGACAGACGTGTGATGGACGTGTATAGAAACGTCGAGGAGAGCGATTTTCCGCCTGTAACATTGTGCAAGTCGACGCTTATGGAGGTGGTTCTGTAATGGTCTGAACAGACACATGCTTGGGTGGCCGCACGGACTTACTCTTACTCAACAGGGGTGCTCTGAACGCACGACGATATAGAGACGAAATTCTGGAACCCATTGTGAGGCCTTTTGTCGGTGCTGTTGCCGATGGGTTCATTCTCATGCAGAATAACGCGCGAGCCCACGTCGCCAGATTATGTGTGGACTTCCTTGATGAGGAAGGAATAGAGACTTTTAAGTGGTCCACCAGATCTCCAGATTTAAGTCCGATTGGAAATTATTGGAATATGTTGTCGAGGCGAGTTAGTGAACGGCAGCACCCTCCTCAGAATGTACAGGAACTCCAACAAGCCCTGGTAGGCGAGTGGACTGTCATACCCCAAGATAACATCGATAGACTGACTCGAAATGTGCCAAATCAGGAGTGTGTCACAGCCCGTGGAGGTCTCACTGGATATTGAATGTTTCAAACATTATTCGAATAAACACGTATAAACTGTTAAAGTATTGATTCATATTGAGTGTCAGTTTTGGTCATTTTAAAAGTTTATTTCTCCATGTTTTATCGTTCATCACACATTAAAAATGGATACGGATGGAAGCGAAATGAGGAAGATTACCTAAAAAATAAAAATATTATCACATTTGGAACACTGAGATAAATTATATTAGAAAACGTATTTTTTCCTTTAATGTTTTTAGCAGTATAGTTTCATCATTTCATTAGTTACGTTTATAATTTCGATAATGTTCATTACTTATTAAGTTTGCATATTATCGTACACGCGTTTATAGCTGAGTGTTCGTTGACTCGGTGTGTTTACAGAGGCATGTAATACATTCATGAACCACTTTTAGTGCTATTAGAGACGATATTCTCTGTAAATATAAAGAGCATAAGTCTACGTAACTCAAAAACAATTGTTTGTTTGTTTTGGAATTTCGCACAAAGCTACTCGAGGGCTATCTGTGCTAGCCGTCCCTAATTTAGCAGTGTAAGACTAGAGGAAGGCAGCTAGTCATCACCACCCACCGCCAACTCTTGGGCTACTCTTTTTACCAACGAATAGTGGGATTAACCGTCACATTATACGCCCCCACGGCTGGGAGGGCGAGCATGTTTAATGCGACGCGGGAGCGAACCCGCGACCCTCGGATTACGAGTCGCACGCCTTACGCGCTTGGCCATGCCAGGCCTCTGAGAAACAAAGTTAAGCCATAACTTAAAACTTAACCTCAGATTGCCAGTCGAGCTATGCCAGGCTCTCGTCGAAACGAAGAATTTCGGTATAATAGAGAAACAAGCAAACACGTTAATGAATATTGTAACACCTCTGGGTCGAAGGTTCGAATCTACGACTCACCAAACATGCTCAGCCTTTTAGCCATAGGAACGTTATAATGTAACGGTCAATTCCACTATTTGTTGGTTGAGGGTGGATGGTGATGACTAGCTGGCTTACCTCTAGTCTTACACTACTAAATTAGGGACGGCTAGCGCAGATAGTCCTTGTGTGATATTCAAATCAAACCTTTAAACAATAAGAACTTATTTGTTCTTCATTGTGAACACGAAATTTTACCTTTTTTTCAGATTGTAATTTCCACTTCATGTTTCTTTCCGTAAAGCCAGAAATTAAAAGTTTAATATTTATAAACTCTCTTTTTAAAATACCAAACGATGTGGTTAGATTTTTCAAACTATTGATTAAAATACGAAACTATGTGGTTAGATTTTTCAAATTATTGATTAAAATACGAAACGATGTGGTTAGATTTTTGAAAATATTGATTAAAATACGAAACGATGTGGTTAGATTTTTCAAATTATTGATTAAAATACGAAACGATGTGGTTAGATTTTTCAAACTATTGATTAAAATACGAAACGATGTGGTTAGATTTTTCAAATTATTGATTAAAATACGAAACGATGTGGTTAGATTTTTGAAAATATTGATTAAAATACGAAACTATGTGGTTAGATTTTTCAAACTATTGATTAAAATACGAAACGATGTGGTTAGATTTTTCAAACTATTGATTAAAATACGAAACGATGTGGTTAGATTTTTCAAACTATTGATTAAAATACGAAACGATGTGGTTAGATTTTTGAAAATATTGATTAAAATACGAAACTATGTGGTTAGATTTTTCAAATTATTGATTAAAATATGAAACGATGTGGTTAGATTTTTGAAAATATTGATTAAAATACGAAACGATGTGGTTAGATTTTTGAAAATATTGATTATAATATGAAACTATGTGGTTAGATTTTTGAAAATATTGATTAAAATACGAAACTATGTGGTTAGATTTTTGAAAATATTGATTAAAATACGAAACGATGTGGTTAGATTTTTCAAACTATTGATTAAAATACGAAACGATGTGGTTAGATTTTTCAAACTATTGATTAAAATACGAAACTATATGGTTAGATTTTTCAAACTATTGATTAAAATACGAAATGATGTGGTTAGATTTTCAAATTATTAATTAAAATATGAAACGATGTGGTTAGATTTTTCAAACTATTGATTAAAATACGAAACGATGTGGTTAGATTTTCAAACTATTGATTAAAATACGAAACGATGTGGTTAGATTTTTCAAACTATTGATTAAAATACGAAACGATGTAGTTAGATTTTCAAATTATTAATTAAAATACGAAACGATGTGGTTAGATTTTTCAAACTATTGATTAAAATACGATACGATGTGGTTAGATTTTCAAACTATTGATTAAAATACGAAACGATGTGGTTAGATTTTTCAAACTATTGATTAAAATACGAAACGATGTGGTTAGATTTTTCAATCTATTGATTAAAATACGAAACTATGTGGCTAGATTTTTCAAACTATTGATTAAAATACGAAATGATGTGGTTAGATTTTCAAATTATTAATTAAAATATGAAACGATGTGGTTAGATTTTTCAAACTATTGATTAAAATACGAAACGATGTGGTTAGATTTTCAAACTATTGATTAAAATACGAAACGATGTGGTTAGATTTTTCAAACTATTGATTAAAATACGAAATGATGTGGTTAGATTTTCAAATTATTAATTAAAATATGAAACGATGTGGTTAGATTTTCAAACTATTGATTAAAATACGAAACGATGTGGTTAGATTTTTCAAACTATTGATTAAAATACGAAACGATGTAGTTAGATTTTTCAAACTATTGATTAAAATACGAAACGATGTGGTTAGATTTTCAAATTATTAATTAAAATACGAAACGATGTGGTTAGATTTTTCAAACTATTGATTAAAATACGAAACGATGTGGTTAGAGTTTCAAACTATTGATTAAAATACGAAACGATGTGGTTAGATTTTTCAAACTATTGATTAAAATACGAAACGATGTGGTTAGATTTTTCAAACTATTGATTAAAATACGAAACTATGTGGCTAGATTTTTCAAACTATTGATTAAAATACGAAATGATGTGGTTAGATTTTCAAATTATTAATTAAAATATGAAACGATGTGGTTAGATTTTTCAAACTATTGATTAAAATACGAAACGATGTGGTTAGATTTTCAAACTATTGATTAAAATACGAAACGATGTGGTTAGATTTTTCAAACTATTGATTAAAATACGAAATGATGTGGTTAGATTTTCAAATTATTAATTAAAATATGAAACGATGTGGTTAGATTTTTCAAACTATTGATTAAAATACGAAACGATGTGGTTAGATTTTCAAACTATTGATTAAAATACGAAACGATGTGGTTAGATTTTTCAAACTATTGATTAAAATACGAAACGATGTAGTTAGATTTTTCAAACTATTGATTAAAATACGAAACGATGTGGTTAGATTTTCAAATTATTAATTAAAATACGAAACGATGTGGTTAGATTTTTCAAACTATTGATTAAAATACGAAACGATGTGGTTAGATTTTCAAACTATTGATTAAAATACGAAACGATGTGGTTAGATTTTTCAAACTATTGATTAAAATACGAAACGATGTGGTTAGATTTTTCAAACTATTGATTAAAATACGAAACGATGTGGTTAGATTTTTCAAACTATTGATTAAAATACGAAACGATGTGGTTAGATTTTTCAAACTATTGATTAAAATACGAAACGATGTGGTTAGATTTTTGAAAATATTGATTAAAATACGAAACTATGTGGTTAGATTTTTCAAATTATTGATTAATATACGAAACGATGTGGTTAGATTTTCAAATTATTAATTAAAATACGAAACGATGTAGTTAGATTTTTCAAACTATTGATTAAAATACGAAACGATGTGATTAGATTTTCAAACTATTGATTAAAATACGAAACAATGTGGTTAGATTTTTTAAACTATTGATTAAAATACGAAACGATGTGGTTAGATTTTTCAAACCATTGATTAAAATAAGAAATATAAGATTTTTATATTATGAAGGTTGAAGTCCACAATTCATTTGCTTTTCACTTCTGCTCTGAGAGATTACCTTTCGTTAAAAAATAAAACAGAAACAGAGACAGACAGACAGGTATCAAGTGATGTATGAGAGCTCTTCAGTTATAGTTTGAAAAAATAACTTTAACACAAGACTTGTTCGTTTTAACTATCACGTCATTACGGTTGAGAAAGAATGTACCTTCTTCGCTCTCAACAGACAAGACGAACGTCCAACTAGATTATTCATAGTTGAAGATTAAGTTTTGTTTTTAACGTCATAGTAACGTCACAGCTTACAATCTTCTATCCTTGACTTGCGAGCTGTGTTAGAAGAACTCTTAATAAAAGTTCTCTGTAACAAAACGGATCGTCATCTGTTTCTATTCATGATATCTGTTCGTTTAGAGAATGGTGGTTAGAGAACTTGTGTGTTGTAGGTTCGGGTCCCCTCACATCACGTACTCTCAACCTTGAAGACGTTATAATGTAATGGTCAATCTTACTACTCGTTAATAAAAAGTAGCCTAATTAGGTATGGCTCATGGAGATAGACCTTCAGTAGATTTGCTCAAAATGAAGCAGGAGATCAGTGAGGGCACATATTACGACAACGCGTGATTGATGTTAGGAGATCTCTTAAATAAATAGAAGTGATAAGTGTTACGTAAGTCAGTAGACGAACGTCTATATTTACATTTAGTATAAAATCGGCATCAAATGTTAAAATTTTAATAAAGCTTGTTTGGAGCTAAGAAAGAGAGAAATCGTGAACAACCCCTTGAATCAAATGGAGATTGCAAAATGTTTTCATTAAACTGGAAGTTGTGTAGAGTTTCGCTTCATATGTAACTATCACCAGATGGCGCTTTCATATTAATAAATTAAAGCGTACGAAGGAGTACAAAAGTTAGGGGGCTATAATTGTTTGAGTCAAATATCTAACAACTTCTACAGAATGAAAATTTGTCAAACTGCTTTTAATATGTTTAGAAGACAGGCTGGGTGTGGCCTACACGTTGGGCTTGCCCATACTGTGTAGTTAAAAATTAGGGACTGTTATGGGCGGAAAAATATATATTGTAATTTGTGTTGCTAATTTGTTACGGTTAACATTCACTCAGAAAACAGGTGTATTTACTAAATACTCTGTATGCAAAGTACGTTAAGTTACGGTTAACATTCACTCAGAAAACAGGTGTATTTACTAAATACTCTGTATGCAAAGTACGTTAAGTTACGGTTAACATTCACTCAGAAAACAGGTGTATTTACTAAATACTCTGTATGCAAAGTACGTTAAGTTACGGTTAACATTCACTCAGAAAACAGGTGTATTTACTAAATACTCTGTATGCAAAGTACGTTAAGTTATGGTTAACATTCACTCAGAAAACAGATGTATTTACTAAATACTCTGTATGGAAAGTACGTTAAGTTATGGTTAACATTCACTCAGAAAACAGATGTATTTACTAAATACTCTGTATGCAAAGTACGTTAAGTTATGGTTAACATTCACTCAGAAAACAGGTGTATTTACTAAATACTCTGTATGCAAAGTACGTTAAGTTATGGTTAACATTCACTCAGAAAACAGGTGTATTTACTAAATACTCTGTATGCAAAGTACGTTAAGTTATGGTTAACATTCACTCAGAAAACAGGTGTATTTACTAAATACTCTGTATGCAAAGTACGTTAAGTTATGGTTAACATTCACTCAGAAAACAGGTGTATTTACTAAGTACTCTGTATGCAAAGTACGTTAAGTTATGGTTAACATTCACTCAGAAAACAGGTGTATTTACTAAATATTCTGTATGCAAAGTACGTTAAGTTAGATTATGACATAGTTACTAATCATTTACGACTTAACGATGCAACTCGGAACGCCAGCAATCAAGTTGGGCCACGCAAGTTCTTCAAAGAAACGTTCACTTTTCAGGTCGATAACGAAACACAATTTCAGCAAAATGTTCTGATATATTTTATCGATTTCCCGAGTCACACCAGAACCACCTGTTCTTTTCCTTTTCTATCCATATATGAGTTTCCTCCTCTTGTTTTCCTCGGACTTTCGTGAACGAAATAAATCTTTTCCATCGTTTATCAAAACATTGTTTCATTTGATTGTTGTCGGAGAGGAACACAAAAGATATTCGTGTCTTAACGATGGTTCGGTCACCTCGATGGACCTTGGAAGATATGAGGAGCTCTTCTCCAAAGTCATTTTCGTAAAGCCGTTTGGTTAGATAAACACAGTTGAAAAAGATACAAATAACATTTGGTATAGTCTGGAAAATACCTTAAATAAATCTTCTTAAACCGATCTGATATCGCCTCAAGAGCCGTCGAATGGTCTGTAATCAGCTTCAAGATTAATCAGAATTGATCTGGATAATCATCAGATGGTCTGCAATAGATTTCAATTGTACTATGATTAAATTGTCCTCGAAGAGAGTAAGTAATCCACGTTCATTAGAATTAGAACAAGTGTTATCAGGCGTATTCACCTGTCTAACGTAACACCACAGAAAAGTGTTACGAAGTGTGGTCACCTGTCTAACGTAACATCACAGAAAAGTGTTACGAAGTGTGGTCACCTGTCTAACGTAACACTACAGAAAAGTGTTATGAAGTGTGGTCACCTGTCTAACGTAACACCACAGAAAAGTGTTACGAAGTGTGGTCACCTGTCTAACGTAACATCACAGAAAAGTGTTACGAAGTGTGGTCACCTGTCTAACGTAACACTACAGAAAAGTGTTATGAAGTGTGGTCACCTGTCTAACGTAACATCACAGAAAAGTGTTACGAAGTGTGGTCACCTGTCTAACGTAACACTACAGAAAAGTGTTATGAAGTGTGGTCACCTGTCTAACATAACACCACTGAAAAGTGTTATGAAGTGTGGTCACCTGTCTAACATAACACCACTGAAAAGTGTTAAGAAGTGTGGTCACCTGTCTAACGTAACACCACTGAAAAGTGTTACGAAGTGTGGTCACCTGTCTAACGTAACACTACAGAAAAGTGTTACGAAGTGTGGTCACCTGTCTAACGTAACACTACAGAAAAGTGTTATGAAGTGTGGTCACCTGTCTAACGTAACACCACAGAAAAGTGTTATGAAGTGTGGTCACCTGTCTAACGTAACATCACAGAAAAGTGTTATGAAGTGTGGTCACCTGTCTAACGTAACACTACAGAAAAGTGTTACGAAATGTGGTCACCTGTCTAACGTAACACTACAGAAAAGTGTTACGAAGTGTGGTCACCTGTCTAACGTAACATCACAGAAAAGTGTTACGAAGTGTGGTCACCTGTCTAACGTAACACTACAGAAAAGTGTTACGAAATGTGGTCACCTGTCTAACGTAACACTACAGAAAAGTGTTACGAAATATGGTCACCTGTCTAACGTAACACTACAGAAAAGTGTTAGGAAGTGTGGTCACCTGTCTAACGTAACATGACAGAAAAGTGTTATGAAGTGTGGTCACCTGTCTAACGTAACATCACAGAAAAGTGTTACGAAGTGTGGTCACCTGTCTAACGTAACACTACAGAAAAGTGTTATGAAGTGTGGTCACCTGTCTAACGTAACATCACAGAAAAGTGTTATGAGGTGTGGTCACCTGTCTAATGTAACACCACTGAAAAGTGTTATGAAGTGTGGTCACCTGTTTAACGTAACACCACTGAAAAGTGTTATGAAGTGTGGTCACCTGTCTAACGTAACACCACTGAAAAGTGTTATGAAGTGTGGTCACCTGTCTAACGTAACAATACAGTTGAATTATGTTAGTATCCATGGGTCTGTGTGCGTTTAGGGAATGTTATGTTTAGAACCATGTTACATCCTAACGACATACAGAAACGCGAAATTTTGCTTTTCACGATAAACAAGTTAGTCAAAGTACAGCATTCGTAAAATTACAAGCAGTGAAGTCTCAGTGTGGAAATCCCTTTAGTATAATTAATATACTGAAAAACGAGCATGTCGAAGATTAGGTTTCGGTTTTGTTTTCCTAAGCATTGGTTTGAAGTAGCAATGTAAATTTGTCTGCTTTAGGCTTAGTTATTTAGAGCCTATATTTTAATATTATTTATAAACTTTCCAACAGGACTATGACAGTTTCAACTCGTTCTCTCTTCCCAGTAGTTCAGCAGTAATTCTGCGTGCTTATGAGTTAGAATTCTTGGTTCGATCCATGAAGTGAAGACACGGAGTACAGTGTGCATTGTGCAATAAGCCCGGCATGAGTGGGCATATCTATAGGTGGGCAGAACACAGATAACCCGTTGTGTAGCTTTGTTCTCAACAACTAATTTCTTGCTTTTTGTTCGTTCCTTTCAACGTTTTTGAAGATTACATTTCGCGCAAAGGTTACACAATGTTTGTTTTTGAATTTCGCGCAAAGCTACTCAAGGAACATATGCGCTAGCCCTCCCTAATTTAGCAGTGTTAGACTAGAGGGAAGGCAGCTAGTCATCATCACCCACCGCCAATTCTTGGACTACTCTTTTACCAACGAATAGTGGGATTGACCGTCACATTATAACGCCCCCACGGTGAGCATATTTGGTGAGACGGGGATTTCAACCCGCGACCCTCATATTACGAGTCCAACACCTTAACCCACCTGGCCAAATGACTAGATATTATAAGAATGTATTATGACTGGATATTGTAAGAATGCATTATGACTGGATATTATAAGAATGTATTATGACTGGATATTGTAAGAATGTGTTATGACTGGATATTATAAGAATGTATTATTAACTGGATATTATAAGAATGTATTATTAACTGGATATTATAAGAATGTATCATGACTAGATATTATAAGAATGTATTATGACTAGATATTATAAGAATGTATCATGACTGGATATTATAAGAATGTATTATGACTAGATATTATAAGAATGTATCATGACTAGATATTATAAGAATATATTATGACTGGATATTATAAGAATGTATTATGACTGGATATTATAAGAATGTGTTATGACTGGATATTATAAGAATGTATTATGACTAGATATTATAAGAATGTATCATGACTAGATATTATAAGAATGTATTATCACTAGATATTATAAGAATGTATTATGACTATATATTATAAGAATGTATTATGACTGGATATTATAAGAATGTATTATGACTAGATATTATAAGAATGTATCATGACTGGATATTATACGAATGTATTATGACTAGACATTATAAGAATGTATTATGACTGGATATTATAAGAATGTGTTATGACTGGATATTATAAGAATGTATTATGACTAGATATTATAAGAATGTATCATGACTAGATATTATAAGAATGTATTATCACTAGATATTATAAGAATGTATTATGACTATATATTATAAGAATGTATTATGACTGGATATTATAAGAATGTATTATGACTAGATATTATAAGAATGTATCATGACTGGATATTATACGAATGTATTATGACTAGATATTATAAGAATGTATTATGACTGGATATTATAAGAATGTATTATGACCAGATATTATAAGAATGTATGATGACTGGATATTATAAGAATGTATCATGACTATATATTATAAAAATGTATCATGACTGGATATTATAAGAATGTATTATCACTAGATATTATAAGAATGTATTATGACTATATATTATAAGAATGTATTATGACTAGATATTATAAGAATGTATTATGACTACATATTATAAGAATGTATTATGACTAGATGTTATAAGAATGTATTATGACTGGATATTATAAGAATGTATCATGACTGGATATTATGAGAATGTATTATGACTATATATAAGAATGTATTATGACTATATATTATAAGAATGTATTATGACTATATATTATAAGAATGTATTATTAATTGGATATTATAAGAATGTATTATTAACTGGATATTATAAGAATGTATTATTAACTGGATATTATAAGAATGTATTTTGAGTAGATATTATAAGAATGTATTATGACTAGATACTATAAGAATGTATTATGACTAGATTTTATAAGAATGTATTGTGACTATATATTATAAGAATGTATTATGACTAGATATTATAAGAATGTATTATGACTAGATTTTATAAGAATGTATTGTGACTATATATTATAAGAATGTATCATGACTATATATTATAAGAATGTATTATGACTGGATATTATAAGAATGTATTATGACTAGATATTATAAGAATGTATCATGACTGGATATTATACGAATGTATTATGACTAGATATTATAAGAATGTATTATGACTGGATATTATAAGAATGTATTATGACTATATATTATAAGAATGTATCATGACTGGATATTATAAGAATGTATTATAACTGGATATTATAAGAATGTATTATGACTAGATATTATAAGAATGTATCATGACTGGATATTATACGAATGTATTATGACTAGATATTATAAGAATGTATTATGACTGGATATTATAAGAATGTGTTATGACTGGATATTATAAGAATGTATTATGACTAGATATTATAAGAATGTATCATGACTAGATATTATAAGAATGTATTATCACTAGATATTATAAGAATGTATTATGACTATATATTATAAGAATGTATTATGACTGGATATTATAAGAATGTATTATGACTAGATATTATAAGAATGTATCATGACTGGATATTATACGAATGTATTATGACTAGATATTATAAGAATGTATTATGACTGGATATTATAAGAATGTATTATGACCAGATATTATAAGAATGTATGATGACTGGATATTATAAGAATGTATCATGACTATATATTATAAAAATGTATCATGACTGGATATTATAAGAATGTATTATCACTAGATATTATAAGAATGTATTATGACTATATATTATAAGAATGTATTATGACTAGATATTATAAGAATGTATTATGACTACATATTATAAGAATGTATTATGACTAGATGTTATAAGAATGTATTATGACTGGATATTATAAGAATGTATCATGACTGGATATTATGAGAATGTATTATGACTATATATAAGAATGTATTATGACTATATATTATAAGAATGTATTATGACTATATATTATAAGAATGTATTATTAATTGGATATTATAAGAATGTATTATTAACTGGATATTATAAGAATGTATTATTAACTGGATATTATAAGAATGTATTTTGACTAGATATTATAAGAATGTATTATGACTAGATACTATAAGAATGTATTATGACTAGATTTTATAAGAATGTATTGTGACTATATATTATAAGAATGTATTATGACTAGATATTATAAGAATGTATTATGACTAGATTTTATAAGAATGTATTGTGACTATATATTATAAGAATGTATCATGACTATATATTATAAGAATGTATTATGACTGGATATTATAAGAATGTATTATGACTAGATATTATAAGAATGTATCATGACTGGATATTATACGAATGTATTATGACTAGATATTATAAGAATGTATTATGACTGGATATTATAAGAATGTATTATGACTATATATTATAAGAATGTATCATGACTGGATATTATAAGAATGTATTATAACTGGATATTATAAGAATGTATTATGACTAGATATTATAAGAATGTATTATGACTAGATATTATAAGAATGCATTATGACTGGATAATATAAGAATGTATTATGACTAGATATTATAAGAATGTATTATGACTGGATATTATAAGAATGTATTATGACCAGATATTATAAGAATGTATGATGACTAGATATTATAAGAATGCATTATGACTGGATAATATAAGAATGTATTATGACTAGATATTATAAGAATGTATTATGACTGGATATTATAAGAATGTATTATGACTGGATATTATAAGAATGTATTATGACCAGATATTATAAGAATGTATGATAACTGGATATTATAAGAATGTATCATGACTATATATTATAAGAATGTATCATGACTGGAGATTATAAGAATGTATTATGACTAGATGTTATAAGAATGTATTATGACTGGATATTATAAAATGCATTATGACTAGATATTATAAGAATGTATTATGACTATATATTATAAGAATGTATTATGACTGGATATTATAAGAATGTATTATGACCAGATATTATAAGAATGTATGATGACTGGATATTATAAGAATGTATCATGACTATATATTATAAGAATGTATCATGACTGGATATTATAAGAATGTATTATCACTAGATATTATAAGAATGTATTATGACTATATATTATAAGAATGTATTATGACTAGATATTATAAGAATGTATTATGACTATATATTATAAGAATGTATTATGACTAGATATTATAAGAATGTATTATGACTAGATGTTATAAGAATGTATTATGACTGGATATTATAAGAATGTATCATGACTGGATATTATGAGAATGTATTATGACTATATATAAGAATGTATTACGACTATATATTATAAGAATGTATTATGACTATATATTATAAGAATGTATTATTAACTGGATATTATAAGAATGTATTATTAACTGGATATTATAAGAATGTATTATTAACTGGATATTATAAGAATGTATTTTGAGTAGATATTATAAGAATGTATCATGACTGGATATTATACGAATGTATTATGACTAGATATTATAAGAATGTATTATGACTGGATATTATAAGAATGTATTATGACTATATATTATAAGAATGTATCATGACTGGATATTATAAGAATGTATTATAACTGGATATTATAAGAATGTATTATGACTAGATATTATAAGAATGTATTATGACTAGATATTATAAGAATGCATTATGACTGGATAATATAAGAATGTATTATGACTAGATATTATAAGAATGTATTATGACTGGATATTATAAGAATGTATTATGACCAGATATTATAAGAATGTATTATGACTAGATATTATAAGAATGCATTATGACTGGATAATATAAGAATGTATTATGACTAGATATTATAAGAATGTATTATGACTGGATATTATAAGAATGTATTATGACCAGATATTATAAGAATGTATGATGACTGGATATTATAAGAATGTATCATGACTATATATTATAAGAATGTATCATGACTGGATATTATAAGAATGTATTATCACTAGATATTATAAGAATGTATTATGACTATATATTATAAGAATGTATTATGACTAGATATTATAAGAATGTATTATGACTATATATTATAAGAATGTATTATGACTAGATATTATAAGAATGTATTATGACTAGATGTTATAAGAATGTATTATGACTGGATATTATAAGAATGTATTATGACTGGATATTATAAAATGCATTATGACTAGATATTATAAGAATGTATTATGACTATATATTATAAGAATGTATTATGACTGGATATTATAAGAATGTATTATGACCAGATATTATAAGAATGTATGATGACTGGATTTTATAAGAATGTATCATGACTATATATTATAAGAATGTATCATGACTGGATATTATAAGAATGTATTATCACTAGATATTATAAGAATGTATTATGACTATATATTATAAGAATGTATTATGACTAGATACTATAAGAATGTATTATGACTATATATTATGAGAATGTATTATGACTATATATAAGAATGTATTACGACTATATATTATAAGAATGTATTATGACTATATATTATAAGAATGTATTATTAACTGGATATTATAAGAATGTATTATTAACTGGATATTATAAGAATGTATTTTGAGTAGATATTATAAGAATGTATTATGACTAGATATTATAAGAATGTATTATGACTAGATATTATAAGAATGTATTATGACTGGATATTATAAAATGCATTATGACTAGATATTATAAGAATGTATTATGACTATATATTATAAGAATGTATCATGACTATATATTATAAGAATGTATCATGACTAGATATTATAAGAATGCATTATGACTGGATATTATAAGAATGTATTATGAATGGATATTATAAGAATGTATTATGACTGGATATTATAAGAATGTATTATGACTGGATATTATAAGAATGTATGATGACTCTATATTATTAGAATGTATTATGACTGGATATTATAAGAATGTATTATGACTAGATATTATAAGAATGTATTATGACTGGATATTATAAGAATGTATGATGACTATATATTATAAGAATGTATTATGACTGGATATTATAAGAATGTATTATGACTAGATATTATAAGAATGTATCATGACTATATATTATAAGAATGTATTACGACTATATATTATAAGAATGTATTATGACTATATATTATGAGAATGTATTACGACTATATATTATAAGAATGTATTATGACTATATATTATAGGAATGTATTATGACTAGATATTATAAGAATGTATTATGACTGGATATTATAAGAATGTATTATGGCTATATATTATAAGAATGTATTATGACTATATATTATAAGAATGTATTACGACTATATATTATAAGAATGTATTATGACTAGATATTATAAGAATGTATTATGACTGGATATTATAAGAATGTATTATGACTAGATATTATAAGAATGTATTATGACTATATATTATAAGAATATATTACGACTATATATTATAAGAATGTATTATGAGTATATATTATAAGAATGTATTACGACTAGATATTATAAGAATGTGTAATGACTATATATTATAAGAATGTATTATGACTAGATTTTATAAGAATGTATTGTGACTATTTATTATAAGAATGTATCATGACTAGATATTATAAGAATGTATTATGACTATATATTATATGAATGTATTTTGAGTAGATATTATAGAATGTATTATGACTAGATATTTTACAATGTATTATGACTGGATATTATAAGAATGTATTATGACTAGATATTATAAGAATGTATTATGACTGGATATTATAAAATGCATTATGACTAGATATTATAAGAATGTATTATGACTATATATTATAAGAATGTATCATGACTATATATTATAAGAATGTATCATGACTAGATATTATAAGAATGCATTATGACTAGATATTATAAGAATGTATTATGACTATATATTATAAGAATGTATCATGACTGGATATTATAAGAATATATTATGACTAGATTTTATAAGAATGTATTGTGACTATATATTATAAGAATGTATTATGACTAGATATTATAAGAATGTATTATGACTATATATTATAAGAATGTATTATGACTAGATTTTATAAGAATGTATTATTACTGGATATTATAAGAATGTATTATGACTATATATTATAAGAATGTATTATGACTATATATTATAAGCATGTATTATGACTGGATATTATAAGAATGTATTATGACTACATTTTATAAGAATGTATTGTGACTATATATTATAAGCATGTATTATGACTGGATATTATAAGAATGTATTATGACTAGATTTTATAAGAATGTATTGTGACTATTTATTATAAGAATGTATCATGACTAGATATTAAAAGAATGTATTATGACTATATATTATAAGAATGTATTATGACTATATATTATAAGAATGAGTCATGACTGGATATTATAAGAATGTATTATGACCAGATATTATAAGAATGTATGATGACTGGATATTATAAGAATGTATCATGACTATATATTATAAGAATGTATCATGACTGGATATTATAAGAATGTATTATGACTAGATATTATAAGAATGTATTATGACTATATATTATAAGAATGTATTATGACTAGATTTTATAAGAATGTATTATTACTGGATATTATAAGAATGTATTATGACTATATATTATAAGAATGTATTATGACTACATTTTATAAGAATGTATTGTGACTATATATTATAAGCATGTATTATGACTGGATATTATAAGAATGTATTATGACTAGATTTTATAAGAATGTATTGTGACTATTTATTATAAGAATGTATCATGACTAGATATTAAAAGAATGTATTATGACTATATATTATATGAATGTATTTTGAGTAGATATTATAGAATGTATAATGACTAGATATTTTACAATGTATTATTACTGGATATTATAAGAATGTATTATGACTAGATATTATAAGAATGTATTATGACTGGATATTATAAGAATGTATTATGACTAGATATTATAAGAATGTATTATGACTGGATATTATAAGAATGTATTATGACTAGATATTATATGAATGTATCATGACTGGATATTATACGAATGTATTATGACTAGATATTATAAGAATGTATTATGACTATATATTATAAGAATGAGTCATGACTGGATATTATAAGAATGTATTATGACCAGATATTATAAGAATGTATGATGACTGGATATTATAAGAATGTATCATGACTATATATTATAAGAATGTATCATGACTGGATATTATAAGAATGTATTATGACTAGATATTATAAGAATGTATTATGACTATATATTATAAGAATGTATTATGACTAGATATTATAAGAATGTATTATGACTGGATATTATAAGAATGTATCATGACTGGATATTATAAGAATGTATTATGACTATATATTATAAGAATGTATTATGACTATATATTATAAGAATGTATTATGACTAGATATTATAAAAATGTATTATGACAGGAGATTATAAGAATGCATCATGACTGGATATTATAAGAATGTATTTTGAGTAGATATAAGAATGTATTATGACTATATATTATAAGATTGTATCATGACTGGATATTATAAGAATGTATTTTGAGTAGATATTATAAGATTGTATCATGACTAGATATTATAAGAATGTATTATAAGTGGATATTATAAGAATGCATTATGGTTTCCACTGACACGTTTCTATTCTCTGTTGGTGAATCGTCAACATTAGGCTTAGCTATTAGAAGTGAAACCATTTGTCACCTGTAATAACGTCCAAGGCTAGATGATAAACACTGCGCGTGAGGTCTCCCAATACGTCCTCAATGTGAAATATTTTTTACAGTTTTTCTGTTATGGCGTGGGATTAGTTATGTTCGAGAGATGTTAAGTGTTCGAAAGCGCTTTAGTCATAGAATTTGGTGTTTGGCACGAACCTTTTAAAGGAATCTTTACGAGACACTTTACTACTCATATTTACGTCATTAAGACACTTACCGACCACGTACCTAAACTGGACTTTGTTTTAGAGACTGCTTTTATTCCTATTATTCCAAAAAAAGTACTTTTATAAAAATAACTTTGTGTTTCTTTTACTATGGGGAGTTTTTAGATTAAATGAAAGTTTAGTTTTAAAACTTATCTCTTTTTTTAATATCCAACTCTCTACTTTGAAAATTTTATTTTTTAATTCTTTTTAAAATTAAATATTTTACGAATGAAAATCCTTTCTGTGTTTTTAAAATTCTATTGCCTGGCGCCACCTAGTGGTATCGACAATTCGGATATAGCGGCTGTATAAATGCTGAGTAGCCAACTTTTGGGCTACTTCTTTTTACCAACGAATAGTAAGATTGAGCGTACATTATAACGCCCCCACGGCGGAAAGGGCGAGCATGTTTAGCGAGGCCTGGATTCGAACCTGTTACCCTCAGATTACAAGTCGAGTTCCTTAACCCACTTAGACATGCCGGGCCTAATGATTGGTTAATTGAAAATATAATAATTATCACTCTTGGGAATTGAAACTTCATAAAAGTTTGTGGTTTTTAACAACTAATTTTCTACAATTCAAGTAGACAAACTTGGAAGACAATTTTTTTTTTCTTTCTAACAAGAAAGGATGTTTTTACAAATTGAAACGAAAAAGCCACTAATTACATCAAATTATTATTTCGTCTACCACAATGAACATTTATTATTGTTATGTTTGTTAACAAAAATACAAAGATAACTGAGGAAAATGGAAGAACAGTGATGTCAAATGAAGATATATCTTCATTCATTCAGAGGTTTGTGTGTGTGAAAGTCTTTTCGTGTCGAGACTGAACACTTCCACATGGAACAACTCACACACACGAATTACGCGTCTCACTTTCTGTTACGTATTGCTTTCTGATGCGTTGAGGAAAATCCTTAGATGATGGAGAAAGATGGACGTCATTTTTGGATGCAGGTGTTACTGTAATCCCTTTTCATATTTTCGCTATGAAATAGTTAATATCCTAAACATTTTAGTGAATTTCTTTTCATAATAGTTACTGGCCCTTATGGTATCAAATTATTTCCTTTGAAGCCTCACAGCGTGATTTGCGGTTCATAAGTATATGTTTTCTTATAGTAAAGCTTCATCGAGTTATCCCCTTGGTCTACCTAGGGAAACCGAACCCCAGATTTTAGCGTTGTAAATACTTAGACTTAGACAACTTTACCAGGGGGAGGACAACGTTTAAATAACATCGTTTGTTCACGGAGAAGACAAAAGAGATAATTGTTCTTGTTCCACTAGTAGCCGTGTAAAAGAAAAACAATTTCAATAACATCTAGACACGGCTTATCAAACTAAATATAAAAGTCTGAATGGTTATCAGTTCGATTGGTCAATGATGACCTTAAGAACTGGAAATAATTATGTTTGGTCCAGAAATAAGAGTTGATGTTTCCCCTGGCACCGTGACGTCAGAGACACCATCTTTAGTGTTTGAAGTGACGCAATAACAAACAGATGAAATCTTTCATATGCTTATGTCACACTCAAGGGGGTTAGTGTGTTTAACACAAGTTGCAGAGTCAAATAAAACACCAACAAGATACACAGGAACTAGAACGTAATCCAAGTTGATCCTAATTTATAAGAATTTAAACTCGGTTAATCTTCTCTCGGATTTTAAAAGAAAAATCCCAAAGCGTCACTTGTCCAACAGAAGATTCAGAAAGATGGCGCTGTTTAGAGCGCCTGTTTTGTACCAAAACGTCACTCGTCCAACAGAAGATTCAGAAAGATGGCGCTGTTTAGAGCGCCTGTTTTGTCCCAAAGCGTCACTCGTCCAACAGAAGATTCAGAAAGATGGCGCTGTTTAGAGCGCCTGTTTTTTCCCTACTCAATCACAAAATAGTGTGGGTGTGTTTTCTTATAGTAAACCCACATCGGGCTATCTGCTGAGCCCAGCTAGGGTAATCGAACCTCTGATTTTAGCGTTGTAAATCCGTTGATTTAACGATGTACCAGCGAGAGACGATATAATAGTCCGAGCGCTTTGTTCCCTCCAATGTCTTAAAAACAATAAAATGACAAATACGCCCCTTTTCAATCTTACGCAATGAATAAAAACAACAGAAGAAAGATGACAAAGACGAAATACTTAAAATAAAACATGTCAGCTCTGATGATCCGATAACAATTTTAAATGCCACTTTATTTAAAGACTACGAAAGATACATCATGAGTAAGTTATACAATGTTCTAGTAATTGGTATTTGCTTTAAACAAACCTATAGGCTTTGTTTGTATGCTTACCAAAGTCTGATTACAGAATATTGTTCTAAAACCCTGTATTACTCTCCACAATTCGGTCAGATTGTTTCTTTGTTCGCTTTCAAATATCGCGCAGAGCCACACGAGAGCTATCTGCGCTAACCGACCCTAATTAGCAGTGTAAGACTAGAAGTAAGGCTGCTAGTCATCACCACCCAATGCCAGCTCTTGGGCTACATTTTTTAGCAACGAATAACGAGATTGACCGTCACATTATTACTTCCGCACGGCTGAAAGGGCGAGTGACTTTTGTGAGACGGGGATTCGAACCCCCAAACTCAGATTACGAGCTGAGTGCCCTAACCATATGGCCATGCCAGGCCTAATTGTTTGGTAATCATATGACCTTTTCACCTTTCATATAAATCCATATCGCTTTAGTAATGTTCAGACTGAGACTTTATGTCTCATAATTCTTTTCTTCCTTCAGGTATCGCTTCACCACATTTGATGTGTTATTAAGATTACTGTGTTGCAGGAAGATGAATCCCAACAGGATTTGTTCCTGTGGGAATAAATGGCATAATTTATAATAATGCTCCTCGTGCCTGTCAATAGTCAGAGTGTCATCAATGTTTTGGACATTTTAAACACTTTTGGCTAAAATGTACTCTATATTTCTATTGGTTCAACAAGTTTAGCTAAAATGTACTCCATATTTCTATTGGTTCAACATGTTTAGCTAAAATGTACTCTATATTTCTATTGGTTCAACACGTTTAGCTAAAATGTACTCCATATTTCTATTGGTTCATCAGCATGCTTCACCCAGATGTTGTAAGTTGAACATGATACCGTTTTCCTCGCGAACATCGAACGAACTACTGTTGATTGTTATCAGAAAATGTGATGTTGAATTCATGTGTAAAAAGCACGCTACTTCAGTCTGTCTCATTCCAATGTTTGTGGTCCAATATCCATTCCAGAGTTTGGGTTTGGTAATCTTTCTAGACAGTAGGTCTTGAACAAACGCGTGTACATTGAAGACACTTCCTACTAATGCAGAGCTTACTGTTCTGTCATTGTCTACAGTGTCATTTATCATATAAGAAGCACATTCTGCGATAATTAACATGAATTTTAAAGAAACAAGGTATCGTACCTCGATCGGTTCTACTTTTATCTTCCCCTTCAACTGAAACCCATTGTTCTAGTTTTATGTACCATCTTCCCCTTCAACTGAAACCCACCTCAGTTTATCGGGTTTTCCTCACTCGAAACTTTTATTTCTACACGTTTGTCATGTGGCATTTCTCTCCTGGAAACAATAACTGCATTCATCACGCTACTACTGGGAATACTACTGCTCTCTGTACCCTTATAGCGAAGATAGCCCTCAAGTAGCTTTGCGCGAAATTCAAAACAAAGAAACCAACCTGTACCTTTAAAAGCATAGTGCTGCCGTGGCATCGACTGATTCGTTTGATGAAAGCCAATCACAGCGTAAACTATTAACACGTGACTTTGAGCTGCTATCCCATAATATTGATATTTTACTAAGCATTCCCATAACAGTTTTTATACTGTATATATAACTATTCTTGTCATTTCAATAAGCGCGACGTAATAAAACAGTTGACGTTAAAAATATTTATTAAAACAACGCGATTTTAAAATTATTTAAACCGTTTCACAGTAAATAAATGAACAGCGCTGTAGTTTATTTGTGTTATTATTATCTACCAATATTCCAACATATTCTTAGTATGTAAAAAATTGAGACCTACCTATTTTCACACTCATTATTCACAAAATCCTTTATCTGTGAAATAGTGTTCACACTCACCCCAACATTACTCACAAAATCCTTTATCTGTGAAATAATGTTCACACTCACCCCAACATTATTCACAAAATATTTTATCTGTGAAATAGTGTTCACACTCACCCCCAACACTATTCACAAAATCCTTTATCTGTGAAATAGTGTTCACACTCACCCCAACATTATTCACAAAATATTTTATCTGTGAAATAGTGTTCACACTCACCCCAACATTATTCACAAAATCCTTTATCTGTGAAATAGTGTTCACACTCACCCCAACATTATTCACAAAATCCTTAATCTGTGAAATAGTGTTCACACTCACCCCAACATTATTCACAAAATCCTTTATCTGTGAAATAGTGTTCACACTCACCCCAACATTATTCACAAAATCCTTTATCTGTGAAATAGTGTTCACACTCACCCCAACATTATTCACAAAATCCTTAATCTGTGAAATAGTGTTCACACTCACCCCAACATTATTCACAAAATCCTTAATCTGTGATATAGTGTTCACACTCACCCCAACATTATTCACAAAATCCTTAATCTGTGAAATAGTGTTCACACTCACCCCAACATTATTCACAAAATCCTTTATCTGTGAAATAGTGTTCACACTCACCCCAACATTATTCACAAAATCCTTAATCTGTGAAATAGTGTTCACACTCACCCCAACATTATTCACAAAATCCTTTATCTATGATATTGTGTTCACACTCACCCCCAACACTATTCACAAAATCCTTTATCTATTATATAGTGTTCACACTCACCTCAACATTATTCACAAAATCCTTTATCTATTATATAGTGTTCACACTCACCCCAACATTATTCACAAAATCCTTTATCTGTATATATTGTGTTCACACTCACCCCAACACTATTCACAAAATCCTTTATCTGTGATATAGTGTTCACACTCAACCCCAACACTATTCACAAAATCCTTTATCTATTATATAGTGTTCACACTCACCTCAACATTACTCACAAAATCCTTTATCTATGATATTGTGTTCACACTCACCCCAACACTATTCACAAAATCCTTTATCTGTGATATTGTGTTCACTCTCACCCCAACACTATTCACAAAATCCTTTATCTGTTATATAGTGTTCACACTCACCTCAACATTACTCACAAAATCCTTTATCTGTGATGATATTGTTTCACACTCACCCCAACACTATTCACAAAATCCTTTATCTGTGATGTTGTGTTCACACTCACCCCAACACTATTCACAAAGATCCTTTATCTATTATTAGTGTTCACACTCACCTCAACATTACTCACAAAATCCTTTATCTATGATATTGTGTTCACACTCACCCCAACACTATTCACAAAATCCTTTATCTGTGAAATAGTGTTCACACTCACCCCAACATTATTCACAAAATCCTTTATCTGTGAATATGTGTTCACACTCACCCCAACATTATTCACAAAATCCTTTATCTGTGAAATGGTGTTCACACTCACCCCAACATTATTCACAAAATCCTTTATCTATTATATAGTGTTCACACTCACCCCAACATTATTCACAAAATCCTTTATCTGTGAAATAGTGTTCACACTCACCCCAACATTATTCACAAAATCCTTTATCTGTTATATAGTGTTCACACTCACCCCAACACTATTCACAAGATCCTTTATCTGTGATATGGTGTTCACACTCACCCCAACACTATTCACAAAATCCTTTATCTATTATATAGTGTTCACACTCACCTCAACATTACTCACAAAGATCTTTTATCTATGATATTGTGTTCACACTCACCCCAACACTATTCACAAAATCCTTTATCTATGATGTTGTGTTCACACTCACCCCAACACTATTCACAAAATCCTTTATCTATGATATTGTGTTCACACTCACCCCAACACTATTCACAAAATCCTTTATCTATGATATTGTGTTCACACTCACCCCAACACTATTCACAAAATCCTTTATCTATTATATAGTGTTCACACTCCTCAACATTACTCACAAAATCCTTTATCTATGATATTGTGTTCACACTCACCCCAACACTATTTCACAAAATCCTTTTATCTGTGATATTGTGTTCACACTCACCCCAACACTATTCACAAAGATCATTTTATCTGTGATGTTGTGTTCACTCACCCCCTAACACTATTCACAAAAATCCTTTATCTGTTATATAGTGTTCACACTCACCTCAACATTACTCACAAAGATCCTTTATCTGTGATATGGTGTTCACACTCACCCCAACACTATTCACAAATCATTTATCTATGATATTGTGTTCACACTCACTTTAACTATTCACAAAATCCTTTATCTGTTATATAGTGTTCACACTCACCTCAGCATTACTCACAAAATCCTTTATCTATGATATGGTGTTCACACTCACCCCTAACATTATTCACAAAATCCTTTATCTATTATATAGTGTTCACACTCACCTCAACATTACTCACAAAGATCCTTTATCTGTGATATTGTGTTCACACTCACCCCAGCACTATTCACAAAATCCTTTATCTATGATATTGTGTTCACTCACCCCCAACACTATTCACAAAATCCTTTATCTATTATATAGTGTTCACTCTCACTCAACATTACTCACAAAATCCTTTATCTATGATATTGTGTTTCACTCACCCCTGCAACACTATTCACAAAAATCCTTTATCTATGATATTGTGTTCACACTCACCCCAACACTATTCACAAAATCCTTTATCTATGATATAGCGTTCACACTCACCCCAACAGAGAAACATATAGTTTTAGTTGAATGAGGTTTTGTAATTCTTAATACAATGTCAAACATTATTTTGTGATTTAGTCCATTATAATAAATTAATGATACTATAGTTGTCTTGCACGTAAACAAAATCAGTTGTTGAACGACATCTCAGACCATGTTAGAGAGGTGGTGGTCGGTTGTAATAACGTTTATCTTTCTTACGACGTGCAAACCATATAAAGAGTTGGATTCACCTCTTAGTGTTACTGCATCTTGAAGGCAGTATCTTAACTATAACATTCAGAGTTGGATCCATATAGTTTTGTGATTAACACTGAACAAACCCTAAGAACAATCTTCATGCATTTTACTTGCTTATAATGAATGAGAGCATTGTGATACCATAGCATAGGAAGCGTAGTGCTGTTGTTACACAGAGGGCGTTGTGCTGTTGTTACTCAGAGGGCGTAGTATTCCGGTTATTACACAGAGGGCGTAGTATTCCGGTTATTGCACCTAGGGCGTGGTATTCCGGTTATTACACAGAGGGTGTATTGCTGTTGTTACACAGAGGGCGCAGTATTGCTGTTGTTACACAGAGGGCGTAGTATTGTTGTAGCATAGAGAGCGTGGTGTTGCTGTAGTATAGAGGGCGTAATACTGATGTAGTGTAAAGAGCGTGATGCATGATATCCATTACGTGTGTATCAAGAATCATGCTCGTTGTTAGAATCCCTGAAGACGTAATCAAATAAACTCTACATCTAGTTACGTCGTCGGTTCCATAAACCGACCTACAAGTGAAAATACTTTATTCATGTGGAATTATATTCGAAGTCCGTTCGGTTTTAACTTTAGCTTTTCTTGCATAAGATGGAAATTAATAAAATAGAGTTAAATATATATTAGAATTTAAAGATTTCTTTTAACTTGCAATAAATAAATCAAACACTAGCCGCCTCTTGTCGTAGATAACTTCCACCTGGCTACGAAAACGAGCTTATGTCAACATCACAGCTTCCAAAGGATTCTTCATCGATCACACGTGTCAAGATAAAAGAAACAGACACGAGAAACCCGAGATGAAACACTTCGCGTTGCCAGGTAACAACAGTATCTTGTGGTGTTCGCGTTGTTATTATACGTTTCGCACATGGTTGTTGAAAAAGAAGATTAGGTGAAACAGTACATGTTGGGAGAAATTTTCTCATCGAACAGAAACGGTTTTGTTTTGCACTTCGCTTCTCTTTGTGAACGTAAAACGATTAGTTTTAGTATCTTAGCAACTTTCACTTACTCTAATAAAATTAAAGTATTATTTTATATTTTTTAAAATAAAGTGTATATTTTAAGTGAGCCATAATAATACATCAACCATATAGAGAGCTGAGAAGGCCTAACGGTTTTTTTTTCTTTATTTATCCCACCTCAACGAGGGGGTAAACACAGAAATACAACAAATAAAACACAAGTTAATCAATTAGCATATAACAATAACTCTACAGATTACCATGCTGAAAATACCACAAAGTTAATAAATTAGATAAAAAAAAAATTAAAAAAGGTAATTTTGAACAGCAGGTAATTTACCAAATAATACAGTTTACATAAACAAAACAAGAAACCAATGAATCTGTCATTAGTGTAATTTACCAAATAATACAGTTTACATAAACAAAACAAGAAACCAATGAATCTGTCATTAGTGTAATTTACCAAATAATACAGTTTACATAAACAAAACAAGAAACCAATGAATCTGTCATTAGTGTAATTTACCAAATAATACAGTTTACATAAACAAAACAAGAAACCAATGAATCTGTCATTAGTGTAATTTACCAAATAATACAGTTTACATAAACAAAACAAGAAACCAATGAATCTGTCATTAGTGTAATTTACCAAATAATACAGTTTACATAAACAAAACAAGAAACCAATGAATCTGTCATTAGTGTAATTTACCAAATAATACAGTTTACATAAACAAAACAAGAAACCAATGAATCTGTCATTAGTGTAATTTACCAAATAATACAGTTTACATAAACAAAACAAGAAACCAATGAATCTGTCATTAGTGTAATTTACCAAATAATACAGTTTACATAAACAAAACAAGAAACCAATGAATCTGTCATTAGTGTAATTTACCAAATAATACAGTTTACATAAACAAAACAAGAAACCAATGAATCTGTCATTAGTGTAATTTACCAAATAATACAGTTTACATAAACAAAACAAGAAACCAATGAATCTGTCATTAGTGTAATTTACCAAATAATACAGTTTACATAAACAAAACAAGAAACCAATGAATCTGTCATTAGTGTAATTTACCAAATAATACAGTTTACATAAACAAAACAAGAAACCAATGAATCTGTCATTAGTGTAATTTACCAAATAATACAGTTTACATAAACAAAACAAGAAACCAATGAATCTGTCATTAGTGTAATTTACCAAATAATACAGTTTACATAAACAAAACAAGAAACCAATGAATCTGTCATTAGTGTAATTTACCAAATAATACAGTTTACATAAACAAAACAAGAAACCAATGAATCTGTCATTAGTGTAATTTACCAAATAATACAGTTTACATAAACAAAACAAGAAACCAATGAATCTGTCATTAGTGTAATTTACCAAATAATACAGTTTACATAAACAAAACAAGAAACCAATGAATCTGTCATTAGTGTAATTTACCAAATAATACAGTTTACATAAACAAAACAAGAAACCAATGAATCTGTCATTAGTGTAATTTACCAAATAATACAGTTTACATAAACAAAACAAGAAACCAATGAATCTGTCATTAGTGTAATTTACCAAATAATACAGTTTACATAAACAAAACAAGAAACCAATGAATCTGTCATTAGTGTAATTTACCAAATAATACAGTTTACATAAACAAAACAAGAAACCAATGAATCTGTCATTAGTGTAATTTACCAAATAATACAGTTTACATAAACAAAACAAGAAACCAATGAATCTGTCATTAGTGTAATTTACCAAATAATACAGTTTACATAAACAAAACAAGAAACCAATGAATCTGTCATTAGTGTAATTTACCAAATAATACAGTTTACATAAACAAAACAAGAAACCAATGAATCTGTCATTAGTGTAATTTACCAAATAATACAGTTTACATAAACAAAACAAGAAACCAATGAATCTGTCATTAGTGTAATTTACCAAATAATACAGTTTACATAAACAAAACAAGAAACCAATGAATCTGTCATTAGTGTAATTTACCAAATAATACAGTTTACATAAACAAAACAAGAAACCAATGAATCTGTCATTAGTGTAATTTACCAAATAATACAGTTTACATAAACAAAACAAGAAACCAATGAATCTGTCATTAGTGTAATTTACCAAATAATACAGTTTACATAAACAAAACAAGAAACCAATGAATCTGTCATTGACGACAAAAAAACAAACAATAATACCAGCGCTCATTACGCTGTCTGGATTTGTTTGTTTGTTTGAGAGTTTCGCACAAAGCTACTCGAGGGCTATCTGTGCTAGCCATCCCTAATTTAGCAGTGGAAGACAAGAGGGAAGGCAGCTAGTCATCACCACCCACCGCCAACTCTTGGGCTACTCTTTTACCAAAGAATAGTGGGAGTGACCGCCACATTATACACCCCCACGGCTGGGAGCGCAGCATTTTAGCGCGACCCTCGGTTGCGAGTCGCACGCCTTACGCGCTAGGCCATGCCGAACCACGCTGTCTGGAATACAGAACATATGGTGCTGTATTATATGTACGGTAATACTGTTCACGAACTATAATTGGTGTGAACGACATTAAACAACCAGTGTTAGTTTCACAAATGAAGCCTTTAGGCTAAGAATTTGAAAGAGAACGTTATTTATAATTTATTACTGATTATTACTTATTTTTATTATCAACTGAATTAGCTTGACTAGCAATAACAAGGATAGGCGAATTAGCAAGTTGGTCTTTATAAATATGACCGTGTTTCATGTAGAAACCGTTGCTTGGGGTTTGACTTGTTTCGTGTTGAGCATAATGTCACGCATGACCAACCTTCGCTCAATGTGAGTATAAAAATTAAATATTTACTGTTGTAATTATTGCAGGGTTACAGCTAAACCACCAGGGGGCTGAAAGATTGATAGCCTTTTGTCTAATGAATTAATCAAATAATCTTAGGTTTTGTTTACAAATATTATACAAGCACGTTACCAACATGATAAATATTTGAACAGTAATAACTAACAAAATATTCTATATAATAAAAAACCTATGTCAAGCAATAGATAATTATTCATATAATATAATGCCATAATTTAAAACAAAAATTGTTATTCTATAAAAAAACATAATTATTTGTATTCTTAAAGAAACTGTAAAAATATTGTGCTTCAGACATTGTCCTTTTAAGTTAGTTAGAGAGAAATGTTATATTTGGCGTTCATATTAACTCTAATATTATCGTTGATTGATCAAAAATAAATAATATGTTTGGTTTTAACAATTTCTTGGCTGGTCAGTGAATTGGTCGATTAGACCAAGTGAGTTTGTTACCGAGATCTAGATGGATGGTCAGCAGGACTTACGGGATTGGTCGATTAGACCAAGTGAGTTTGTCACCGAGATCTACATGGCTGGTCAGCAGGACTTACGGGATTGGTCGATTAGACCAAGTGAATTTGTCACCGAGATCTACATGGCTGGACAGCAAAACTTACGGGATTGGTCGATTAGACCAAGTGAGTTTGTCACTGAGATCTACATGGATGGTCAGCAGGACTTACGGGATTGGTCGATTAGACCAAGTTAGTTTGTTAGTGAAATCTGCATGGCTGGTCAATGAGACTTCAGCAACCTCTATCTTTTAAACTTTTTTTCTATAAATAAAATACACGTTTCACAATTGATAAATAATTTTAAAATATGAGCGAAAGAATTCTACATACAATATACTTCAGGAAGAGTACAACAATAAGGAATAATCTAGGATTTATGTAATTTCACATTATAATCACACATAATGATTTCAACTATAAAAATCAATTGTTAAATCAACATCTACTGACCAACAAACAAACTTTTAACTCAAATTACTTCCCAAAAAGCAGTTACAGATTAGTCTTAAATACAGATTAGTCTTAAATACAGATTAGTTTTAAATACAGATTAGTCTTAAATACAAAATCTGTGATTGTGGAATTAACTGGGAAAAATATTACAACAAACAAATCATATGATAGAATATTTAAGAATGAAATAAAACGAACCACTAAACGTATTCGACGTTTATAATAAAGGAAGTCTGAAGAGTGACAACCACAGAATTCTGGCGCCACATCTCAACTGATCCACACACCAATCACACAGGATTATTGAACTGCCCCCAGAGAGTAAAAAAACGAGATCGTGTCGTTCATTACCTGTGTGGTATGGGAGACATTTTGATTTTTTTTTTCTAGTCTGTGTACTTTATCTCTGAAAGTTGAAGACGTCGCACGTGCACGGTGGATCAAAGTCTGTAAGTCGTCAGAACAAAATTACTCAGGAAGTATAGATAGTAAAAGTATAGAATTAACTGTTTTTAACCTGTAAAGATATCAAGTCACAGATGTGAATATTTTGTTTTAATTTATTTAATAGTTTGGAAAAATACCATAAAGAATTTTCTTAAGAAATAAATCACAATCAGATATTTTATACCATGACGAAAGTTCATTAGTCTCTGATGACAGATATTGTTCACTGGATTAAAAAAAAAAACAGTGTAAACCTTCAATACATACTACAGTGTTATAACTTTAATATATACTACAGTGTTATAACTTCAATACATACTACAGTGTTATAACTTTAATATATACTACAGTGTTATAACTTAAATACATACTACAGTGTTATAACTTCAATACATACTACAGTGTTATAACTTCAATACATACTACAGTGTTAAACCTTCAATACATACTACAGTGTTATACCTTTAATATATACTACAGTGTTATAACTTCAATACATACTACAGTGTTATAACTTCAATACATACTACAGTGTTATATATCTGGTATAATATATGCTGTTTTACTCCAAAGCTGGGTTTTTCTATGATTTATTGATTAGAAATATTGTATTATTGATTATCTGATTAATTAAGTTGTCAATGTCTTTGTATGTTTATGGTACAAGACATAATTGTGATACTTAATCAGTTATTAATACACCATGTTAAACATTGTCAGTTATTAATACACCATGTTAAACATTGTCAGTTATTAATACACCATGTTAAACATTGTCAGTTATTAATACACCATGTTAAACATTGTCAGTTATTAATACACCATGTTAAACATTGTCAGTTATTAATACACCATGCTAAACATTGTCAGTTATTAATACACCATGTTAAACATTGTCAGTTATTAATACACCATGCTAAACATTGTCAGTTATTAATACACCATGCTAAACATTGTCAGTTATTAATACACCATGTTAAACATTGTCAGTTATTAATACACCATGTTAAACATTGTCAGTTATTAATACACCATGTTAAACTGTCAGTTATTAATTCATCATGCTAAACATTGTCAGTTATTAATACACCATGTTAAACATTGTCAGTTATTAATACATCATGTTAAACATTGTCAGTTATTAATACACCATGTTAAACTGTCAGTTATTAATACACCATGTTAAACATTGTCAGTTATTAATACACCATGCTTAAACGCTGTCAGTTATTAATACATCATGTTAAACATATTGTCAGTTATTAATACACCATGTTAAACATTGTCAGTTATTAATACATCATGTTAAACATTGTCAGTTATTAATACACCATGTTAAACTGTCAGTTATTAATACACCATGTTAAACATTGTCAGTTATTAATACACCATGCTAAACTGTCAGTTATTAATACATCATGTTAAACATTGTCAGTTATTAATACACCATGTTAAACTGTCAGTTATTAATACACCATGTTAAACATTGTCAGTTATTAATACACCATGTTAAACTGTCAGTTATTAATACACCATGTTAAACTGTCAGTTATTAATACACCATGTTAAACATTGTCAGTTATTAATACACCATGTTAAACTGTCAGTTATTAATACACCATGTTAAACATTGTCAGTTATTAATACACCATGTTAAACTGTCAGTTATTAATTCATCATGTTAAACATTGTCAGTTATTAATACACCATGTTAAACTGTCAGTTATTAATTTATTATGTTAAACATTGTCAGTTATTAATACACCATGTTAAACTGTCAGTTATTAATACATCATGTTAAACATTGTCAGTTATTAATACACCATGCTAAACTGTCAGTTTCCTTCTTGTTGACGTCAGAGAATGATGTTCATACATATCTGTGTTTTCCAATATGGATATTCAATTTTAAATATATATAATATTTAAAATTATTATTTAGTCTTCATTACTTTCTAGGTAGTATCGGGTCTGACATGGACTGCTGGTTTGAGCTCGACTCAAAATATATGGGCCATGGGTTCAATTCATCTACCATTCTCGGCCTTCCACCCACTGCGGCGTTATTACAATGTAACGATAAGTTCTAGTATTCGTTGTTGGCGGTGTGTGTTGTTGTTTAGCTGCCCTCGCTCTAGTCTATCACTGCTAAATTAGAAACGACTCGAGCAGATAGCCCTCAGAGTTAGGTTTGCGCGAAACTCACAACAAACTATATTTACATATCATTTCTTACAATTCTCGTTTAATCAACTACCACATGTTATCTTTCTGGTTTCTTGAAGAGAACACGACGTAACTTTCGTGGGCCTCGTTTGAATCGTCTTCAATGGCCTTTCATAAAGGTAAACCAATTATATGATTACGCTCTCCTCAAGTGAAAACAGGACATTTTGCCTTATATGCATT